>NC_081161.1:44093638-44348638 GCF_012432095.1 Onychostoma macrolepis
AAATGTAATATATATATATATATATATATATATATATATATATATATATATATATATATATATATATATATATATATATATATATATATATATATATATATATATATATATATATATATATATATATATATATATATATATATATATATATATATATATATATATGGCTTTAAAATCTAATATTAAGTGAGTATAATTACTGACTATATTCTTTTAATAATTTAAAAGATCAGTTTAGTTTAGAGGGATCGGTATCGACAATACTGGGCTTGAAAATATCGGTATCGGATCGAAAATAAAATAAGAGGTATCGCCCATCCCTAGATTTGTGTCTTATCACGGAAACATCCATCCTCTGAAAACACGAAAAGAAAATGGCAATTCACTTTAATTCACTAGTGACCAATACATGCTGATTAATATTGTTTGACTGCTCTGATGGCAGAATGATGTGGACTAAAATATTTCAGACACTTCGGGTTGTTTCTCACAAATCTATTGTATAAAGATAGAAGAGCTGGAATATAGCACATGAGTCATTGGTGTGAAAGACATGACAACATTTATAGGATGCACTGAAGAGGAGCCCAAACTACACTCAGTGGCCAAGTGATGCTTCTGGTCCATGTCACGAATCTGGTCCATGCACTTCCGCTCCCTCACCACCAGAGGTCACCCTCTCATCACATGTACTCTTGCACTTCACCATCTAACTACATTTCCCATCATCCATTGCACAGATATCACAGCTGTCACCAATCACTCATTGCACTAATCACACGCACACCTGATCCTACGCACACGCAATCACACACTCTATTTAAGCCTTGGACTTTCTCTGCCTCACTGCCGAGTATTTTTTGCGTTTACCGCTCCCCTAGCTGTAGCTACTCCACAGAGCCCTTGTCAGTATCATAGTCTTGGATTACCTATTCACCTGTGTTTGTTTCTACCTGTGTTTCCTGGATTAACCCTTTCTGTGCCATTCCGTGTTTCTGTTCAGTTCCTGCATTGTTCTGCGTTTTTCACTCCCCTAGTGTTAGCTGCGATACGGAACTTTTGTTGTTTTCTAGTCTGTGCTTCTAGTGTTTACCCGTCTCCCTGTTCGGACTCTGATTATTTCCCTTGCCTGGATTATAGCTCGTGTACCTGGATTATCTCTCTGCCTTGCCCTATTGGATACTGTTCGTCGATCGTCGACCCACGCTTGCCCTAGGTTTACTCTTTGTCTTGTCCGTGCCATACCTGTTTGCCATTGTTTCGACCCTGCCTGTATTTATGACCATGCCTTTAAATAAAAGCTTGCACATGGATTCTCACGTCTCGTCAGCCACGTTACAGTCCATGATATTGATACAGACTCTGTGTAACGAACGATTCTTTGTGACTGTATATTTCAAGTTGGAAAAGACTTTTAGTTGCACTATAAGTGAACCTTAGTTCCCAGGTCGACCTGATCAGAGTCAAGAAAAGATGAGCCATAAACACATGACCGTATGATTGAAATGTTAAAATGTAGGGGGAAAAAATAAAATAAAACACTTTTATTCTTTGGCACCTAAAAAAAATCATTTGGCGCTTAAGTTTGTTTCTTATATGAGCCAATGGCTCCTAACTCGATTTGTTTGTCTGGAGCCCTGAATACCAAACTTGTTCTGAGGAGAAGCAGCTGTCGAGTATTGAGCAGAAAAACTGAAAACTTTAGAAAGCACACAAATAAAGGCATTTTTAGATGTTGAATTGCTATGTGGAGCATCAGGATCACTAGACGAGAGCTTAATGAACTCATTTTTGTGAAAACCTCATTAAACCAAAATTGACCTTTCACTTGTTTTGCCTGCAGCTCATAATTAGTCCGTTCACGTTCAAACTCATTTTTCCAGCACAGGTCACATTTATACTGAATAATACAGAGAAAAATACAGCTGGAAGAAAGTGCAATGTTTCTCAATGTGCATTTATCATTATTGCAGTTACACTGAAAATGTTAATTTTTTTATTATTTAATTTCCTAACCAAATATTATGTGACTATTCACAAGTAACTTCACAAGTTATTAACTTTACTATATAGTACCTAAAGTTCTCGAAAGGACTGACATGAAACCATTTAGTTGACAGGAGCAAAAAAACAAACAAAAAAAGCGAGCGAGAGAGAGAGAGACCATCACTCTCTTCTCCACATCAGTGTTACACAAATACAGGAGCTCAGATCAGATCATGTTTCTGACTAATTCACTGATAGACCTCCGTCTTCTTTCTTCACAGATTCACCCACATCTACACTGACTGTGACACCAGACAGTCCTGTATTCACTGGAGAGACAGTCAATCTGACCTGTGTTATAGAGTCTCACAGTGACTGGAGATATGAGTGGTTTAAAGACAGTGTAATGCTAAACATGTCTGATGGTTACACTGTAAACAGAGACACTCTCACTATCAGAGGAGCTACTGAGTCTGATCAGGGTCAGTACTGGTGTAGAGGACAGAGAGATGAAAGACCACAATCATCACAGGACAGTAACCGAATTAATCTGGCTCTTAATGGTGAGTAAATACTGTGATAAACACTTGCCTGCTGTTGAGCATTAATATACGCACTAATGAACTAAAAATAATTATCAGTTTTGTGTGGCTTAAAGATGCCTCCTTTTGAGGCAAATAAGGTTTATTATCAACCTTATTATCATTGAATGTTTATCAATGTTATCTTTATTAAATGTTATACCCAGCAGGAGCACAGGGGGTGAAGTCAGAAGCCTTGAAATATTAGGTTTTATGAAATATTATCATGTGACTTAAGATCAGATCTGCATGTTTCTGTTCTCCAGTCTCAGCAGCTTCATCTCGTCTTCTGGTCACTGGAGTGGTTTTGGGATTGTGGTGCTTGTTGATCTTCATCTTGCTGCTGCTGCTGTGGAGATACAAGAAGAGCAAAGGTGTGGAGCAGTTCATAACATGATTAATACAACTGAACAGCAACAAAGGAAAGATACAGTTTCTGAATAAAGACTCATGAGAAGATCTCACTGTAATCACTGCAGATACTCTTAAGTGACCATAATGCTCTTTGTTTCTATTATAGATCAGCAGCGTAACATTAACCAGACATCAGTCCCAAATCAATCTGGAGAATCTCAACCAGAAAACTCTCCTCTACAGTCTGGTCAGCCTCAATAACTGATCAATTAAAGGGATAGTTCACACACACACACAGAATTAACCGTCGTTTCAAATCTATATGAATTTGACATCTGTGGAACAAAAAAATGTATATTACAAAAAAAAGAAATGAATATAATATTATTATAATTATTAATATAATATGTCCAAATGATTAAAAAAAATCAGTTGGGTTCAGTTTGGACCCCAGCATTCTTCAAAATATGTCACATCCCTTTAAGCTTCATACATACATTTTTTTTTTCCCTTCAAGACTGCTTTGCTGTTTACATTTTCTCCTCAAATGTTTGTTTTGTGTCCAGCAGATCCTGATCACATTTATGATGACGTGACTGAAGTGAAGAAGAGACACAAAGGTTGAGTTTTAAACCATCTTAAAACATACCATTCAAAATCAGCAAATATCATTCATTAATGTTGACGTTTGTTTTAGATGATCCAGAGTCATTTTGGGATGTCATATATTCAGAGGTCACTGTTCAGAAAGAGATATCTGTGGATAAAGGTTAAAAACCCCTCTTCACTACAACTGGACGATATGTTATCAGTCATTAACCAGTAACTTTAATAGTGTTTCAAAGTATGGTGCATAAAATAAAAAATAATAAATATAGTTTTGTTTGTTTTTGCAGATGATCGCATGGCAGAGTCAAATGAAGTGACATACTCAGAAGTCAGAACAAAAGTAAAGAAATCCAAAAGCAAAGGTGTGGAGCAGTTCATAACATGATTAATACAACTGAACAGCAACAAAGGAAAGATACAGTTTCTGAATAAAGACTCATGAGAAGATCTCACTGTAATCACTGCAGATACTCTTAAGTGACCATAATGCTCTTTGTTTCTATTATAGATCAGCAGCGTAACATTAACCAGACATCAGTCCCAAATCAATCTGGAGAATCTCAACCAGAAAACTCTCCTCTACAGTCTGGTCAGCCTCAATAACTGATCAATTAAAGGGATAGTTCACACACACACACAGAATTAACCGTCGTTTCAAATCTATATGAATTTGACATCTGTGGAACAAAAAAATGTATATAAAAAAAAAGAAATGAATATAATATTATTATAATTATTAATATATGTCCAAATGATAAAAAAAATCAGTTGGGTTCAGTTTGGACCCCAGCATTCTTCAAAATATGTCACATCCCTTTAAGCTTCATACATACATTTTTTTTTTTTTCCCTTCAAGACTGCTTTGCTGTTTACATTTTCTCCTCAAATGTTTGTTTTGTGTCCAGCAGATCCTGATCACATTTATGATGACGTGACTGAAGTGAAGAAGAGACACAAAGGTTGAGTTTTAAACCATCTTAAAACATACCATTCAAAATCAGCAAATATCATTCATTAATGTTGACGTTTGTTTTAGATGATCCAGAGTCATTTTGGGATGTCATATATTCAGAGGTCACTGTTCAGAAAGAGATATCTGTGGATAAAGGTTAAAAACCCCTCTTCACTACAACTGGACGATATGTTATCAGTCATTAACCAGTAACTTTAATAGTGTTTCAAAGTATGGTGCATAAAATAAAAAATATTATAGAATAAATAATATAAAATATTAAACTGTAATTAGCCTTAGGTTGATGGTTAAATATATGTTTTTGTTTTGTCTTACAAAATAATGCTTGTGTTTTTGCCAATTCTTTTTTTTTCTTTTAACATATCCACATACTGCTTTTTACATTCATATATTTTTTTATACTTTTTTTGCAGTTAATGAAGTCAGTTTTATATTAAATAAATAAAAATACGAACAAAATCAAACATCAGTGTTTGTTGAAGCCATTTCTATGGAAGTAAAAATATTTTAGTATATTTTGTAAAACCTGAGAAAACCCGTGTTGCAAATAAAACATAGAAATTGGAATGTAAACAGTTAACCAGTGATTTAGTATAATGTAATTTGATTGGCTGTTAGATTTAGTATGAAAGAAATAGAACCCGCGAAACAGTCAGAAGCCACTGGACTTTGGAGCAACACAGTCTTTTGACCTACACGTAACTGTACATTTAATTTGTAAGAAAAGTAAATATCCTAAGTTTTTATTTTTTATGTTTTTGAGATTCATAATTAAACAGTCAAACGAAGAACTCTGGATTCAAGACTTTTATTTGGCGTTTCGTGTTGAGTACAAAAGAACTTTGAAGTCCTAAGCTAACGAGTCAGCTTGTTGCACTCACAATCAAGTCAAAAGACTGCTCGACATAGTCAAAATATCGAGTGAAAGAAGATTGCTCGACGAATCCGAAAGACGAGCCGCGTGAGAAGATCGCTAAAGAAAGACGCGCTCGCTCGTGATGACGGCGAGCTAATCGACATTTTCTGGCTGATCTGAGGGAAACCCGCTAGCGGATGATAAAGATAACAGACCAATACGGACGAAAACTACATCGCAGCTCAAAAAATACAGAAAGAAAGCCAGTACAGTGTGAGTCGGCTGAATGAAACTTTCCCTGGAACAGGTCTGATATTTTCTTCATCGTCTAAAAGTGACAGTAGTGCTCACTGGATATTTCGTTCTGAAAGTCATAGAGCTTTACATAAAGACATCCTGCACATCAGTGACTCTTTTAAACGAGTGTTTATAAGGAGATTAGAAGCTGTGTACAATAGGAACTGTGACAGTTTTCTGTGTGAAGATTTTAAAGTGACATGACATGGCAGATGAAAGCGCAGCTGCAGGGGTTGACCAAAAGAGGGCGCCAAAGCCCACATTAAAGGCTGAAAGGAGAACGCAAGGGAAAGTTGGCACAAATAACCAAACAGAAGAATGATTTAGCCAAATTGAAGGAAAATGAACACAATGTTAATCTCATTAAAGATGAAGCATTGCTAAGGTTTGAAAGATGCGCAAGAGAGTATGAACGGATTAATGAAGAGTTGTGTGAGTTAATAGACGAAGATGATAAGAAAGCGGATCAAGACGCTTACAAGAACAGATATTCTGAGTTTCAGCGGTTTATAGAAAACACAAAAATGGATTGCAGATGTCTTAAAAGATGAGGAAGATGCTATTAGGCCACGTGATAGTGTGTCCAGAGCTAACTCCGTGGTAAGCCACACTTCCAGTACTAATTCTGCAATGCTGAGAATTAAAGCTGAACGTGAAGCACTGTTGGCAAGAGCTGCAGCAATGAAAAAGAGAGAAGCAATAGAGCAGGAAGAAATTTGCTTGAGAATTAGAAAAGAGGAATTAGAGCTTGAAACTGAGCTTGCTGCTTCAGATGCCAAACTAAAGGTGTACGAAGATTTTGAAGATGCTCAGGAATCTAAATATGATTTATTAGAGCCACCTTCAGGACCCAGATTTGAACCCATGATGCGTAGACAAGAAAAAACCAGTGTGTCAGCTGATAAGACATTCCTTACATTCAATCCAAAGCCAGTCACTCAAGTTGGCGCTTCAGATAGAAGAAAGTCGTTGTCAAGGTTTGATGCTGTCAGCAGCACGCCACATCTTAATCATCATGATCACACTGATTCTTCTGCAGATAGCCTGCACGAAGTGCTACAGCATCAAAACAAAGTCACCGAGATGCTCATTAAACAACAGAGTTTGTCTCAACTGCCTCAAAGAGACATACCCACGTTTACAGGAGATCCTCTGACTTACAGATCTTTCATAAGGGCTTTCGAGCATGCTATTGACAGTAAAACAGACAGTCATCAAGACCGGCTGTACTATCTTGAACAGTTCACGAGTGGAGAGCCACTTGATCTCATTCGGAGCTGTGAGCACATGAAACCCGACAGAGCTTATAAAGAAGCCAGAGAACTGCTTGATCGTCACTATGGAGATGAAATGACCATCGCTACAGCTTATATCAAGAAGGCTATGGAATGGCCTCAGATAAGGTCAGAAGACAGAAAAGGATTGAATGCTTTTGCATTGTTCTTGGTTGGATGCTGTAACACGGTGAATGATGTGGACTACATGGACGAAATTAACAATCCTACCAACATGAAGTCCATTTTATCCAAACTGAAAGAAAGATGGAGAAGTTACGCTTATGACATTCAAGAAAGAACAAGAAAAAGAGCCAGATTTCCTGATTTAGTGGAATATGTGTACCGTCAAGCAAAGGTTGCCAATGACCCGCTGTTTGGAGACATCCTGGACTCCACTTCAAATAACCAGAACAACTCAAAAAAGCAACCAAGCATTAGAAAAGGTGAGTCTAAAAGAAGTAGCTTTGCTGTGAATGTGTCTGCTACTGAAAATAATGTCAGTAAAAGCCAACCTGAGAAGAAACCTTTTGCAGTCAAGTCAGCAAGTGTCTTTCAAAGTCCCTGTCTTTACTGCCAGAAGAACCATGCACTAAATGTATGCAACAAGATTCGAGAACAGCCTCTGAAAGAAAGAATTCAGTTCTTGAAAACGAACGGTCTTTGTTTTGGGTGTCTGACGGCAGGTCATATGTCCAAGGACTGTAAAAAAAGGGCCTCTTGTCCAGATTGTTCATTCAAGCACCCAGCTATCTTGCACATTGTTAAGGAAGATGCTTCATCAAAGAATAACAGTGCAGATGACAGCTCACAAAGTACAAGTGAAGTCACAAGTGCTCTCGTGTCTGCAGGGTGCAGAAGAGGTGACCATACTGGGGCCGGGAATAGTGAGTGTATTCTTCCCATCGTACCTGTGCAGATAAAACACAAGAAAGACACAAAGATAATCAAGACCTATGCTTTCCTGGATCAAGGAAGTACAGCAACTTTCTGCACTGAAGAATTGGCAAAGAAGTTGAATATGCGAGGCAGAAAGACAGAGTTCCTGCTTCGTACTATAGCGCAAGAACAGAAAGTGAATAGCTATGAACTTACTGATCTGGAGGTGTGTGGCTTAGAGGAGCAAGATTACATTCAGCTTCCCAATGTGTATACTCAGCCAGATATACCTGCAAAAAAGGCCAACATCCCACAGAAGAAAGATTTGGAGAAGTGGTCTTACCTGAGTCGAGTCCATCTCCCAAAACTTGAAGCAGAAGTTGGTCTGCTCATCGGTGTCAATGCATACAAAGCCATGGAGCCATGGGAGATCATTAATAGCCAGAACGACGGACCATATGCTGTGTAACACTTTTACCAGTGAGCACATTTGTTCCTAGAATAATATATAGAAAAAAATTAAAAATAATATTATAGAATAAAATATAGAATAAATAGTATAAAATATTAAAGTGTAATTAGCATTTTGATTGCTTCTGTTGTCCTCATTTGTAAGTCACTTTGGATAAATTCGTCTGCTAAATGACTAAATGGAAATGTTTTCTTCGCATGAGTTTTTCACAATTGTTAATCTACTGCCATTTTAAAAATAGGTTAAAGTAATTCCAGATTAGAAACAAGTCAGCGTTTTTGCTTTGACTGAAGAACTTTTTTAATTTTAATTTTAATTTATTTTTTTTATTTTTTTTGAGGGCGTGGGTTGATTATGTAGTTATTGTTATGAACAAAATAAAGCACCATATGTTGGACAGTTGACCATTAGAGTAATGTCTGTTTCCTGAGCTGGAGGACATGTTTGTGTCTTCAGCATCTTTTACCAGATATGAGTCATGAACATCAGACACTGATGAGGAAACATGAATGAACACTTCTATGAGATCACCTCGTGGAGTCAGTCAGAGTCCAGCACATTATGATGAGAATCCTGCAGTTGATTCCTGAAGCGCACCTGACTTATATCTTCATGACAAGTAGAGATGATCAGCATCGTCTTTCTACAAAAAATAACTAGAAGCAATAGAATTATTTTAAGCAGACTTTCAGACTTTAAACAGAAATTCAAATTCTTAAATTAAGATGCATGATAAACAAACCAAAGCATAGCAGAAGAATATCATCAGCTCTGATGTGTTGTAAAGTGATGATACACTCATTCACCGCAGGACAATTACACAAGCTACAGAAATTAATTATTGTCATGACAAGCCTTCTGCTTCCGGCTTCGCTACTGTTCGGACGCTCCTGCTTATTGCTCTGCGCTTCGCTCCATATTTATGCACTTTTCTCAGATTTCTCCAAGATTTTAACTTCAGCATATCAGCACAGTGCTCAAACAACACAGTTTTTAGAAAAGGAAGACTCTTTGCCTCCCACTGCCAGCAGTTTACATTCCGGAGACGGGAAAACACAGCTGCCTACATTAAAACAGACGGGAAAGAAAATGCCCCTTGTGGAATCTACTTGCTGCATGAACTGCCACAGACTTCTACAAAGGATTGTGGTTCTTGAAACAAAGTTACTTGCTGGACCTCCAAAACAGGTGGAACACAGCAGATCGGCATCACGGACCTATGAATCCTATGAGTCCTATGAATCTAGTGAATCTCAACAGTTTATACAAAGTGTAGAAGAACAAGCTGATCGACAGACTAATCGATGGCACAAACAGGGAGCGAGACCCAAAGGCACTCGAGACATCAGATTGTCATGAGTATCTCGTATTGCGGTGGTAGCATCCTCTACCCCAGATACAGCTATGACAAGACTTGTAAACACTGGCATTTTACAACCCCCTATACATCTTGAGAACCGATTCGAAGCATTAATGAATGTGGGTGAGGAATCCCCAAATGTGACAAAACATGGATCGTATCAGCCAGCAGCTAACATCGCTACTAACAGGCGCTCGAGGTCGAGCAGACAGCGGCACTCAGCTCAGAGCGCAGCCGAGCCCAGGACTCTGATAGTGGGCGACTCTATTATCAGAAACATCAGTAGCAGGACTACAACTACATGCTGCTTTCCTCAAGCAACCGTCTCTGATGTGAACAAGGAACTTCGGAACATTCTGATGAAGCACAAGACTGCAAATCGAATCATCATCCATGTGGGGAAGAACGATATTCGGAAAGAGCAGTCAGAACTGCTTAAGAAGGATTTCAGTGAACTCTTTGAAACACTTCAAAGACTTGAAGTTCAGTCGTTCATCAGTGGACCACTCCCAGCAAGGGGAACTAACATGTTTTCACGGCTGCTTGGGCTGAATACATGGCTACAAAGAACCTGCAGTACAAAAGGAGTCAACTTCATCGACAACTTCAATATTTTCTGGGGCCATAGACAACTGTTTAAACTGGACGGCTTCCACCCAAACAAACTTGGTGCGAGAGTGCTAAAGGACAATATCTATTTCTCCCTCCGTCATCCTTCAGTGGTGTGTGCCAATCCACTCGGCCTCAATGGCACACACACACCTGGACAGAATATGAGTGACCACAGCACTTCATGTCAGCCTCAGAGTCATCTTATGGTTGACACATCCCACAAGGACACTGATAACACCACGCAGCCAAAACAAACTTTCCTCACAGAGCCCTGCCCACACAGCTCATCACAAACAGACTGTGACGTACTACATCAGCTCCAAGACTCAGCACCCAAGGACAACTATCTGGAAAACAGCCAGGGAAGCCAGGGCAACATATCACAGCCACCGGAAACACCAGAGCCAGAGCCCCGCTCGCCAGACACACTATCCCTCTCTCCAGAATCTCCACTTCTAAGCTTCTCACAGAAAATGGAGGAACTGGTGTATGCTGGGACCAAACTCTCCCACTCGTTCGCTGCAAGCCCCCAGATATCAACTAAAAAACGGCGGGCCCCACAACCACCAAAGACTTCAGGCCCAGCTCTCCCTCCTCCTCCTGTGAGAGCTCTCCGTCCGCTGCCACAACGCCAGGGCCCAAACCCTCCTCCATCGGCTGTAGGTGAACCAAAAACAACTGATAACAGCTCTCAGTGATATGTGTCGGGTCCCCGCTATATTAGCAGCAACACTCACAAATGTTCACAGAACAAGTGGGAACCCAGTGTGCCTGTAGCTTTTTATATTTCTGTTTTATCACGTGATAGAAAATCTAAGGCCTTCTCAAGCCGTATGGCTGACCCATCTAATCTGCGGCCTATAATGCGTCAATCTAAGATTGCTGTAGAGACAAAATGTAATTCCATCAAGTTAGCATTTTTAAACATTCGCTCACTAAAAAATAAATCATTTCTGATCAATGATTTTATAACCACAAACAACCTGGATTTTATGTTTCTAAATGAAACATGGCTTGAAGACAGCTGCAGTGCAACAGTCCTCAATGAAACAGCCCCTCCTAACTTTAACTTTACAAGTGTCTGCAGGACTGTTAGGAGAGGTGAAGGTGTAGCTGCTCTATTTAAAGATGTTTATCAATGCAAGCAAGTGTCATTTGGTCAGTATTTGTCCTTTGAATATCTAGGTATTGTGCTGAAAGGTGCTCAACGCATTCTGTTTATCATTATTTACAGGCCTCCAAAATACTCTCCAGCCTTTGTTGAAGAGTTCACAGAACTGTTATCAATGATTTCCTCAGAGTTTGACTGTTTTACTATTGCAGGGGATTTTAATATTCACATAGATAATGCAGAAATCAAAACTGCAAAATAAATTATTACTGTTTTAAACACTTTTGATCTGATCCAGCATGTGCATGAACCCACACACAATCGTGGACACACTCTAGATTTACTCATCAGTAAAGGTCTAAACATTTCATCCATTGTTGTTAAGGATGTAGCACTATCTGATCACTTCTGTATTTTCTTTGATATATTGATCTCTCTTACCACTGAATCTAGATCTGTCTCTGTCAGAAAGAGATGCATTAATGAGAAAACTAGTGCGCTATTTATGAAGGCTATATCTTTAACACCAAGCATTTCTGGAGACTCTGTTGATCTTCTCCTGGATTCTTTTAACTTAAAGGTTAAGAATGTTATTGATGATATTGCTCCGACAAGGGTCTGCAAGAAGAATGGCAGACAAAAATCACCATGGAGAAAATCAACAGCAGTTCAGAGTATGAAAAGACAATGCAGAAAAGCTGAGCGGATGTGGTGGAAGACAAAACTTGAAATTCACTATAGCATCTATAAAGACAGCCTTCATGCTTTCAATGTGGAACTAGCCACAGCTAGACAGACCTTCTTCTCAAGCCTTATAAACAGTAACTTAAACAACTCTCGCACTCTTTTTGCTACTGTGAAGAGACTGACGAACCCCCCAAGTCAGATTCCCAGTGAAATGCTCTCCGACAGTAAATGCAATGAGTTTGCTTCCTTCTTTTCTGAGAAGATCAATAATATCAGAAAGGAGATTGGCATATCTACTTTTGCAGAGGTCACACAGATTCGACCGCAATTTCAAAAAGAAGTGACTATGTCTGTTTTTGAAGCAATTGATTGCAAAATATTGAAAGAAATAGTACAGCACCTTAAATCATCAACCTGCTATCTTGACACACTTCCCACATCTTTTTTTCAAAAGTGTGCTTAACTGTTTAGAAGCAGATCTCTTAGAAGTGGTGAACGCCTCACTTCTTTCTGGGACTTTTCCAAACTCCCTGAAAACTGCAGTTGTTAAGCCCCTTCTGAAAAAGCGCAATCTTGATAACACAATGTTGAACAACTATAGACCAATATCAAATCTTCCGTTCATAGGTAAGATTATTGAAAAGGTAGTTTTTAATCAGCTGAACAACTACTTAAACTCAAATGGATACCTGGACAATTTTCAATCTGGTTTCCGAGCACATCATAGCACAGAGACAGCACTCATTAAGATAATAAATGATATTCGCTTCAATTCTGATTCAGGCAAAATATCAGTGCTGGTACTACTAGATCTTAGTGCTGCGTTTGACACTGTTGATCATAACATACTTCTAGAGAGACTGGAAAACTGGATCGGGCTTTCTGGGATGGTACTCAAATGGTTCAGGTCATACTTAGAAGGGAGAGGTTATAATGTGAGTATAGGAGAGCATAAGTCTAAGTGGACGTCCATGACATGCGGAGTCCCACAAGGCTCAATTCTTGCACCTCTCTTGTTTAGCCTGTATATGCTCCCACTAAGTCAAATAATGAGAAAGAACCAAATTGCCTATCACAGCTATGCTGATGATACGCAGATTTACCTAGCCTTATCTCCAAATGACTACAGCCCCATTGACTCCCTCTGCCAATGCATTGATGAAATAAACTGTTGGATGTCCCAGAACTTTCTTCAGTTAAATAAGGAGAAAACTGAAGTCATTGCATTTGGAAATAAAACCAAGTCAAAAATCTTGGGGTGTTTCTGGAGACAGACCTTAGTTTTAGTAGTCATGTCAAAGCAGTAACTAAATCAGCATACTATCATCTCAAAAACATTGCAAGAATTAGATGTTTTGTTTCCAGTCAAGACTTGGAGAAACTGGTTCATGCCTTTATCACCAGCAGGGTGGATTATTGTAATGGTCTCCTCACCGGCCTTCCAAAGAAGACCATTAGACAGCTGCAGCTCATCCAGAATGCTGCTGCCAGGATTCTGACTAGAACCAGAAAATTTGAGCATATTACACCAGTCCTCAGGTCCTTACACTGGCTTCCAGTTACATTTAGGATTGATTTTAAAGTACTTTTACTCGTTTATAAATCTCTAAATGGCCTAGGACCTAAATACATTGGAGATATGCTCACTGAATATAAACCTAACAGACCACTCAGATCATTAGGATCGAGTCAGTTAAAAATACCAAGGGTTCACACAAAACAAGGGGAGTCTGCTTTTAGCTATTATGCCGCCCGCAGTTGGAACCAGCTTCCAGAAGAGATCAGATGTGCTAAAACATTAGCCACTTTTAAATCCAGACTCAAAACTCATCTGTTTAGCTGTACATTTGTTGAATGAGCACTGTGCTACGTCCGAACTGATTGCACTATGTATCACTTTCTATTCTTAAATGTTTTAAATTCTTTTAAAATCACTTTGTTTTTATTGTTGTGATTTTTATTATTTTTAATCTCTTATTATTTTTAATGACTATTTCACTTCCTTTTATGTAAAGCACTTTGAATTACCATTGTGTATGAAATGTGCTATATAAATAAACTTGCCTTGCCTTGCCTTGACAGATAAGCGGAAACAGTCTGCAAGTAAAACTCAGTTTATTGCATGATAGAAATGATGGTAAGTACAATCCAAACAGATACAGGGTAGTGGCGCAGGGACTTCGATGGTCAGATGAGTCCGTGAAGAGATGTGCTGATGTGACGTGACGAATCCAGAGTGACATCCACAGAACACGAACAGGAACGGAGACGGCACAGACTGGAACGAAGACGGGAACAAAACACAACCGGGACTCACAAACAACGATCTGACAGAACATGGTGAGTATTTATAGGTGGTGTGATGAGCTGCAGCTGGATCGTGATCAGCGCTAATGAATCGGCACGCCCACGCACTCTCACACACACACATAACCAACAAGCACGAGACGAGAAGGAAACATAGGATTTATGAACCGTGACAGTACCCCTCACTCTAGAAACGCCTCCTGGCGTTCCCAGGCTCCCTTACCTGTCGATTGTAATCATCGATAAGGGTGTGGTCCAGGATGTCTCTAGCCGGAACCCAACTTCTCTCCTCCGGACCGTAACCTTCCCAGTCCACCAAGTACTGAAATCCGCGTCCCCTCCATCTTGAGTCCAGAATACGATTGACTGAATAAGTAGGTTCCCCATCTACGAGTCGCGGGGGGAACCGGGACCGGCGGATTAATGCGTGAACGAAAAACGGGCTTTATTTTAGACACATGAAAGATGGGATGAATTCTCCTGTACACTGGAGGGAGGTTGAGGCGGACTGCCACCGGACTAATGATCTTGGTGACAGTGAACGGGCCAATGAATTTGGGTACAAGTTTATTAGACACGGAGCGGAGAGGAATGTTTTTGGAACCCGGGCGGTACGAGAGAGTAAAATCAAAACGACCGAAAAAAAGAGCCCACCGAGCCTGCCTGGAGTTTAATCTTTTAGCCGTTCTAATATATTCCAAGTTCTTATGATCGGTCCAGACGATAAAAGGTACCCCCGACCCTTCTAACCAGTGGCGCCATTCCTCCAATGCTAACTTAACTGCCAACAACTCTCTGTTACCAATGTCATAATTGCGTTCGGCTGGGGACAGACGATGAGATAAAAACGCGCAAGGGTGCATCTTGTCGTCTGAGAGAGAGCGCTGGGATAGCACTGCACCTACCCCCACCTCTGACGCATCGACCTCCACCATGAACTGACGTGAAGGATCAGGGGTAATAAGGATGGGGGCTGAAACGAAGCAGCCTTTCAGTTTGGTAAACGCAGCCTCGGCTGCGTCTGACCACCTGAACGTCGTTCTGGGGGAGGTCAAGGCGGTCAGAGGCACGGCTAGTTGGCTGAAATTGCGAATGAAACGCCGGTAGAAATTGGCGAATCCCAGAAACCTCTGTAGGGCCTTACGGGAATCTGGGCTTGGCCATTCCACCACAGCCTTAATCTTCTCAGGATCCATACGCACTCCCTCAGTCGACACGATGTAACCTAAAAAAGGAACAGACTGTGCATGAAAATCGCATTTCTCCGCCTTGACAAAAAGCCCATTCTCTAGCAACCTCTGGAGCACCATGTCTCGCAGCACGTCGTTGACAAGTGCTTGGAAGACCGCAGGAGAGTTGGATAGCCCGAAGGGCATAACCAAGTATTCAAAATGCCCCCTGGGAGTGTTAAAGGCGGTCTTACATTCATCCCCCTGCCTGATGCGAACCAAATGATAAGCATTACGTAAATCCAATTTAGTGAAGACAGAGGCTCCCTGCAACCTCTCGAAGGCTGAAGACATCAACGGCAAAGGATAAGTATTCTTTACCATGATGTTGTTCAACCCCCGGTAGTCAATACAAGGTCGCAGAGACCCGTCCTTCTTCCCCACAAAAAAGAACCCCGCCCCCGCTGGAGAAGAGGAAGGACGGATGAACCCTGTTGCTAGAGAATCAGAAATATATTTCTCCATAGCCTCCCTCTCTGGAGCAGAGAGTGAATATAACTTGCCTTTAGGCGGAGATGTACCTGGCAGTAACTCTATGGCACAGTCATAGGGACGATGCGGGGGAAGAGAAGCAGCCCGAGACTTCCTGAACACCTCCTTCAGGTCCAGGTACTCCGTGGGCACGTTAGATAAATCCACTGCCTCCTCCTGAAACACAGGGACAGAAACAGACGGACAGGCAGACACTAGACAAGACTTATGACAATGACTGCTCCAAGCCGACACAGACTTTAATTGCCAGTCCACTTTAGGGTTGTGACGGGTGAGCCAGGGGTGACCAAGGACGATGGGTGCAAGGGGGGTGTCCAGCATGTAAAAGGAAATAGTCTCCGTGTGATTGCCTGATGTGATGAGGGTGATGTCCTCTGTGATGAATGAGATGGTGGGGAGTTCCTGGCTGTTAAGAGCGTGTACTGCGATCTTGTGTGTGAGGGGTCTGAGGGGAACTTGGAGTTTGAGTGCGAATGTGTGATCCATGAAATTACCTTCTGCCCCAGAATCCAGAAGTGCTTGACAGTCGTGAGGGTGAGTTGACCATCTCAGTCTTACCGGAAGGAGAGTAGATGTGGATGAGGTCTTCTCGGCTGAGATCCCACCCGATAGTAGCCTCATATTTACTATCGGGCTGGGCCTTTTAACGGGCAGTTGTAGGCGAAATGTCCCGCTCCTCCACAGTACATACAGAGGCCCTGGGACCTCCGCCTCTCCTTCTCCTCCCGGGAAAGCCGAGCTCGCCCCACCTGCATAGGCTCGTGATCGTAGACAGGGCTGACGATGTCCCCGCCTCCAAACCGCTGGCTCTCCGTCCCTCCGGTGGCACGACTGGGCTGTGTGCGGCGATCCATGCGTGACAAACGCGCGTCCACCCTCAGTGCCAGGGCGATCAGGTCGTTGAGCGAGGTGGGAAGGTCCATGGCGTAGATCTCTTTCTGGACACGGTCAGCCAGCCCATGCAGGAACATGTCCCACTGCGCCTCCTCGTTCCATTGGCTCTCCGCCACTAGGGTCCAAAACTCGATCGAAAAATCTGATACGGATCTCTCTCCTTGTCGCAGATCGGCCAACATCCTAGCTGCCTCTCTACCAGCAACGGCCCGATCAAAAACTCGTCTCATTTCGGCGGAGAGATCCTGGAACGAAGCACAGCAAGGATCTTGATTTTCCCACACCGCTGTTCCCCAGAGTGCCGCTCTCCCAGTCAGCAACGTCAATACGAAAGCGACCTTGGCTCGCTCACTATTGAATGTCCTGGGTTGGAGCGAAAAATGCATGGAACATTGTGTAAGAAATGCTCGACAGTAGTTGGGTTCACCTGCGTATGACTCAGGGACTGGTAGGCGGGGTTCCGACTGGGAGGGATTCTCCGGTGGTGGTGGGGGAACCGGCGGTGTGGGGGGCGCAGTGGAAACTCGCAGATGTTGAAGCTGTTGGGTGAGCTCGGACACCTGCGCCACTAGAACCTGAACAGCGCGTGCTGTGTCGCTGAGGTTCCTCTCCTGGGAATCCATGCGAAGTCTGCTGCTGTTTACAAAGTCCTCCAGCGATCCGGTAGAGCTACTCGCTGCTTCCATAGGGTGGTCAGATCGTTCTGTCATGACAGATAAGCGGAAACAGTCTGCAAGTAAAACTCAGTTTATTGTATGATAGAAATGATGGTAAGTACAATCCAAACAGATACAGGGTAGTGGCGCAGGGACTTCGATGGTCAGATGAGTCCGTGAAGAGATGTGCTGATGTGACGTGACGAATCCAGAGTGACATCCACAGAACACGAACAGGAACGGAGACGGCACAGACTGGAATGAAGACGGGAACTAAACACAACCGGGACTCACAAACAACGATCTGACAAAGGAGATGAGAACATGGTGAGTATTTATAGGTGGTGTGATGAGCTGCAGCTGGATCGTGATCAGAGCCAATGAATCGGCACGCCCACACACTCTCATACACACACATAACCAACGGGCACGAGACGAGAAGGAAACATAGGATTTATGAACCGTGACAATTATATTATTAAAGTATATACTAAAGTATGTAAAAGTTCAGAGTTCAAACTTGAACAAGAAAAAAAAAAGAAATAGAATTGAAAACAAGTATTTTTAAATGAATGGACAGAAGAGAAAAGAGACGATTCCTGGATTGTTTGTTTTTGAAGGGAATGCATCCTCCGATCTACCTAAATGTGTTTATGTTCACGAGAATCATTCGTGATCGAGCTTCACCTCCAGAAGAAGTGAGTATGAGGTTATTTTATTAATCTTTCCTAATAATGTGCTACTTAGCAAGTTCTGCGGCTAATGTAAACAGTCAGTGTTGCCAACTTCTTTCCATGGAAAGTAGCTTAAGCCAGTTTGAAAAGTAGGTCGATGACGTCATACGCTAATTAGCATATTCATGACGTCATCGCGTCACGTTGCCTTTTACATTTGTTTGTCTCTCTGTGTTCATACTGTATTTTAATGCAGCTAAATTCTCAATAAAACTGTTTTCCTTTATATATTCTACTGTTTCTGTTGTCAGTCAACGGGATAAAAGAAATAGTGACTGAAACGCAGCCCTTTAAGAATAAATAACCAGCTCTCCCATGAAGTTACTCTGCACAAAAGCAGACGATCAGCAGCATCTCGATCCTACAGAGAGTGAAGAACACTAAAAACAAAGTAGAAATAGAATAGAAAACAAGTAGCTTTTGAGTTTGTTGTTTATTAAAGTGTCTTTATCCGGAGACAGAACAGAAGCACAGAAGAGAAAAGCAGATGTCCATTACGCTGTAGACCTGTGTGTGCTGATACTGCTCTTTATTTACTCTGATTTATGGAGTAATCTGGATTTCTTAACCTGATAAATTAAAAGGATTTATGTTAAAATAACAGTGCAATAACATATTTTTACATTTATGCAAATGCATATGCAATATTTGTAACTTAAGTAATAATAAAATAAAGAGACAGTTATTTAACAATATGTTGAGTAACATTTGTACCATCTTCAGTTACAACCGGCACATTTGATGGCAGCCGTAATGCTGAAGTGGCCCTCAGTGAAAATGAGTTTGACCCCCTGTAGAGTGTGTGTAAGCACAATAAAATTCATCTTCTGAGTCTATTTTCTAATATTTTGTTGATTTTAAATTGAATGAAGTTTGAGTGTGAGTTCATGTTTTCTCAGTATGTAGAACAGCATGGAGCTCTTGGTTTCTGAGAAACTAATAAAAAGATTTAAGACAGAACAAGCACTGAATTAGGCTAAATATCCAAATATTTCAAATATATAGATAGTTTTGGTCATTGTTGAACATTTAAAGTCAAATATATGTGAAGATTTTACGTCATCTTGAGGCCCTCTTACATGTTTGCTGGGGCCCCTAGTGGCCCCTGGTTCAGAATCACTGATCTAAACATTTATTTAAAAAAAAATCATTAAAAAAAACACATGAAACCACATCAGTCTCCTGATGATAAACAGTGGTTGGAGAAAGAAATTGCTTCAGAAATGATTTAGTACTGAAAATTAAACTAAATGAGTTCAGAAACATTTGGAACACTTTGAGTTTTTATTATTATTATTATTAAAAAGCACGTCTGACTGAATATTCTACATGTTTATTAACTGACTGGACTGAATATGTGGAAAATAATGAAACCTAACTGAACTGTAATATACTCTACCAGTCAAAAGTTATGAACATTAAGATTTGTAATGTTTTTAAAGAAGTGTCTTCTATATATCATGTGTAGTGTTCAGTTAATTGTTGAATCCTATCTAGTGTTTTGTAATATCTGAAGTGTTCCTGCAGCTCAAACAGTACAGCATGGCACTAGAGATGACAAGCTCCTGAGTTCAGTTTCCAGGGAATACATGAACCAGTGAAGCGCATGCACTCACAGCAGCAGCAGAAGTGAGGGGAAACAGTGACAGAGCGCACAGGGCCCAGAGGTCTGTTTTACACAGGGCCCAGAATTCCTAGCGATGCCACAGAAGAACCATTCTTGGTTCCCCAAAGCAGCTTTCAATGAACAGCTCCTAAAAGAACTGGCTTTTCAAGCCTGAAGAACATTTAATAACCTAAAGAACCTTTTGTGCAAAGGAACAGTTCAGTGGAGGTTAAAGGTTCATCATGGAGCCACAGACGCAAATAATGGTTTATTATAATGCTTTATTTATAAAAGTGTTCCTTAAATACAGTGCAAGTCACTTTAGAATGTTAATTTAAAAAAAAATTAAAATGTTAAGTTAAATTATTATTATTATTTTTGTGCATGTTTTCCTGCTTAGATTGTGGTAAAAGTATTAATGTGTTTTATTAATGAATAAAAGTATTATTAAAATGTAAATATAATTTATTAATGGTTATTTATTACTTGTTTTTTTATTACTTTATTTTATTATTTATTTGTATTTATTATTGTTTTATTATTTTATTTACTTTTTATGTATTACTTTAATATTTCTGTTTATCATTTGTTTATTTATTACTTTATTACATCATGTACTAATTATTTTTATTACTTTATTACTTTTTATTTTTACTATTTTATTAATACCTTATTTTTATTATCATTTTTAATGCAATACTTTAATACCTTGTTTTTTATTTATTTATTTATTATTGTTTATTAGTTTACAAAATTTTGTATGCATTACTTATTTATGCATTACTTAAAATATTATTAAATATTTTTATTACTATTTATTATTTCATTATCATTATTATTTTTAATGTAATACTTTTTAATTTAATACTTCTGTTTTTCATTTATTAATTTTGTTTTTTATTTATTTATTATTGTTTATTATTTATTTACTTTTTATGTATTACTTTATTATTTCTATTACTAAATATTTTTATTACTTTATTACATTTGTATGTATTACTTTAATATTTCTGTTTATCATTTGTTTATTTATTACTTGTTTTTATTTATTTATTATTGCTTATTACTTTATTACATTTTATGCATTACTTATTTTTACTACTTTATTTATACCTTATTATTATTTTTAATGTAGTAATTTTTAATTTAATACTTCTGTTTTTCATTTATTAATTTTGTTTTTATTTTATTATTGCTTATTACTTTATTACATTTGTATGTATTACTTTATTATTTCTATTACTAAATATTTTTATTACTTTATTACATTTTATGCATTACTTATTTATGCATTACTTATTTTCATTACTACCCTATTTGTATTATTTTTAAATGTAATACTTAAGTTTTTCATGTATTACTTATATTTATTATATTTAAAATTTGTTATTCATTATTTTCCTTTTTTTAATAAAGCATAAAGGAATAGAACAGTGAAGAATATGCTAGGTCCAAATTTAGCATGGAAATAATCATTTTGAACTATTTGCAAATAATATTTTTAAATTTGCATATGTTCATTCTTATTTGTATTCCTAATTTGAATTCCTAATTACAAGAATCATATAAATGATACCATATTTTCAATTCAAAACATCCATATTAGTCAAGTATCGTAAAAGTATTGTTTTGTTCGTTCTATTGTACATGTGTTAAAACTGACACTTTTGCTTGGAATTCTCGCTCTGCTTCAGTGAACAGTAAACGCCGCCTGCTTTGATTTGATTGGCCGTCTCAGTGGTTTTGACAGTGACGAGTGCTGTTAGACTGCGAGGGCAGACCAGCCTAAAAACATCACTTTTAAACCTTTTTGTCATTCTGACAGCAACAGAGCGCTGTGTAATCGAGTTCAGCAGAGCACTGCAACAACTTACAATACTGGGGGAACAATTTAGCCAATTCTAACTACTGGGGAATTATTGTCCCCCTCAATGTCTTCAGTGATTATGGCCCTGGAACAACCCCCAAAAGGACAAGAGAGGCGAAACACCACCAACTGTCCAAAAACAAATCCCATCCCAAACCCAAAGCTGCCATGAGACGAGAATCTGTGCCGCTCACGTCAAACCAACAGATGCAAGTTTGACCCCAAAAACAGCCGACTGACAAACCAGAGCATGAGGGTTTCTCAAGACCCTCTCGACGGGGTCTTCCTCATCTGTTCCTCACCAAACGCTGCTCAGCTGCAGAAACAAGAGTGAGGAGGAGTTCAGAGTTTTTATCCCAAAGCAGCTGACCAAACACAAGTGAGGACTGAACACTGAATATTATGGGATGAAACTCCTCTTGACGTAAAACAGCAAGTATCCGTTGTCCCCGGCGTCCTCGGACACCTCGCTCCAGCTGCTTCTTCTGACAGACGCGTCGCTGCACCGCAGCCATCCGTCCTCCCTGCGCTCACGGATCTGACTGATGTAGTGTCCTGCGAGACCCAGAAACTTCAGCGTCCATTCACGACGGACTGGAACTGATCACATGACCAGCGAATGAACGAATGACACGAATGAAAATTCTTACCAAAAAACAAATGGCTTCCCGCATGAGACACAACAGCAGAGAGTCTGTACTGTGAGCTGATGACGACTGGAGCTTCTTCCTGTTTAACACACGGAGATTATAAGATAATGCTGTCTATCTGACTATCTATCTATCTATCTATCTATCTATCTATCTATCTATCCATCTATCTATCTATCTATCTATCTGACTATCTATCTGTCTATCTCTGTACATCTACTCCCTATTTATTATCTATCCATCCACCATCTATTCACTCATCTGTATATATTTGTACATCCATCCGTGCATATATCCATCTATCTATCTATCTATCTATCTATCTATCTATCTATCTATCTATCTATCTATCTATCTATCTATCTCTTTCCTGTGGTGTCTGTGGAGCAACTCTGTTCTTTTTCCTGAATATTTTCTGGAGAAATGATCGGCTGCCTGCTCTGCTGTTTTCGTCTGTCTCTGGCTGCTTTGTTCTCTCTGTTGAAGATCACAGACCAAAAAATGAAAACACTTCATGAAAAACTAAAAATAAAAGAATGGCTAATTTCTTCCTGAAGCTGTCTCAAAGAGTAATTAACAGTCACTGCAGCATTGCTAATTACAATCTTCGAAGGCTACAACCCCCAAACACTGAAATATTACTTAGTAGTTGATAAAAGATCTGTCTCTCTTCTTCAAAATAACTTCCAAATTCCAGAAGTTACATTTGAAAATAATCAGCAAAACATTTCCCACACTTTGCACAAATCTAAACCTAATGCACACTGACATGCAACAAAACACTATTAAAAATAGCTCAATTATAATATGCAAATCAGTGAAGAGAGACTGACATCAAAACACAATCAGATGCACAGAAGCCTGTTCAAATGCAATCAGATATAATGGTGTGCATCCAGGAATAACACTGTAATCACTCACAGTTATATGATGAACAGGACGGCTGTTCTGTAACTGTACCTTTAACGCAGGACAGCGTCAGCTCCTCAGGAATCTCCAGTCGATTCTTCAGCTTGATCATGGAGGACGTGAAGTCAAAGCGCTGCACCAGAAGGACCAGGACCCTGCAGAGACATGCGAGTGATCAGACGTTACAGAGCAGCTCATGATTGGCTGTTCTCCAGATCAGTAACTGATCAGCAGCGTGTCGTACCGAGGAAGAGAGAGAAACTTCAGGGTCTCAGAGGCCTGTGGTCCTCCACACAGACTGCACACGCAATCAATGAACGACGCCTGAGACAACAAACACAGACATCAGCTGATTAGACACGAGAGCCTCCTGTTCATGTAATATAATGACTTCAGCGCTGATACTCACGTTCATGTACTGCTGCAGACTGTCTGTGAGACTCGCATGAGGGCCGATGACCAGCGAGAGGCAGTTTGATTCCTCTGTGAAACTCTTCATGAGGCCGCAGCTAAAATAACAGAGTGAACATAAACGTTTCAATGTTGGGCTTCTTTTGAATGAGCATGAATTCATACAAATGCATTCATCTTTAGGCCAAACTTTTGGTGACATTAAATGTCAGATGATGCTTGGCATTACCTGTTGCAGGTGCGCTCGCTTCTGAGCTTGAACTCCATACTGGACACGGGGCAAGTGTATGAGGGATGAGACGATCTCAAGCTCATGCTTTCCTCTTTTAGACGGGACAGACAAGCCATGAAGAACTCGTGTGCATCCTGAGAGGAGATAGAGAAGGTAAATCCAGCTCATAAACAAACAGCTTACAGTCACCAAGACTGCATAACAGTCCACATTTATATTGTTCAGCGCTGATAAGATCAGGATGAATTGTCATGGCTGGTTTGTGTGAAACAGCATAATCAAGGAAGTTTTGCTAATTAATCTAGTTAAGAAGCCTGGTTTAAGGCGTCCTCACCTGCTGACAGCGTCCCTTGAAAACTGGAAAGTGACTTTCTATGTAGCTTTTAACTTTAGCCAAGTGTGTTTCCTTCAGATCAGAGTCACTGCTGTCCATCCGGCTCATGTGCAGGTCAGTTAACGCTCTGGAAACAAACACATTAATATTATTAGAACTGTTTTAGTGCCACAATTAAAGGTTATTCTGCTCTACTCGAGAATGTCATGAGAGCTACAATATGACATGCAACTTACAGTTTTGTTCATCTGCTTACACACTAAATCTTTACTTGTCACACAATTTCTGAAAGCTGACACTCAAACAGCAGAAGCACACAACAAATCTGGTACCTGAGCAGCGTGGCGCTGTCTGTGTGATTCTCCTGCTGCGAGAGCAAATCTTCCCGAAAGGGAGAAACGCTGAGGAGGCACTGAATGACGGAGTTCATATAGCACGTGTTTCCTAAATTAGGAAGACTGTAACCAGATAGCGTTGTTAGTGGACAGACATATTAGACAAACTACAGCTGACTGTATTTGTGCTTTTTTGATCTAAAGGTTTCTGCTTAAATATGTGAGACTAGTTTTGCAGAGAAATTCATAATAAAGCACGAGCGTCCAGACATTCAAAAGCGTCTTTACCCCAGCACAGCTTGATCAGCATCATCCTCCTCAGCTGATTTCTCTTCAGACGCTTCCTCCTGTTCCTCCAAAGACTTGAGCAGCTCCTTCAGTGAATCCTTGCTCAGATCATGCCACTGGACTCCGAAACTGGCCAGCAATTCTACAAGACTGAAGAAAACATCACACATATGTTTCCTAATTATATGCCAAAATATGTATTTCAAAGGCAAGAAAATACATTTCCAATCTTAGAGTAGCCAACATTTATGCTGAATGCAAAATACATTTATGAATGCTTATTAAAATTATATCAATATAAATATTTTTAAGTATATTTTCATTAATATACAACAATGACCAAGAAATACATCTACATGAACATATTTTGAAACATATTTTTTGACCACTTTTTGTAAATCTGAAATACATTCATAATTAATTTGAAAACATGTTTTTTTTTTCCTGAATGGCGGGGGCGGGGGGGTCAGTAACCTGCTGCTACACACAGATACTCACCGCTCAACATCAATGGTCTCGAAGCTCAGAGCTGCGTCTGTAAAGAGATCAATTATGCAGTTTTAGTCAAACATCGTATCATACTACAGACATCAGCAAAGACTTTCTAAAACAGACAACATTCACTTCAATATCAGGACTGTTTGTCTACACTAGAACTTCAGTCTGGATTTTTTAACGCTTTCAGAAATATAATCTGGTATCAAAACATTTCAATACACAGTTAAAAAGACAAATTTGCATTTACTACTAAAACCTCTGGATGTATAATTAATTCTCACCTGTGAAGGGTTTTGTCTCCCAAAACTCTTGAGCAGAGACTCTGTCTGCAGATGAAGGACCATCAACACTGAGAGAAGGAGGTTTAGTCCCTTCAACTACTGCTGAGAAGAAATATTACAATATTACAAATAATACAAGGAATGATCTGTTGTTCAAACCATTTGCTTGTTTTTTTAAATGTTCACAGTAAAGGAGTAAATCTGAATTTTAGAGCTTTAACAGCTCAGATGAAGCAAAAGTACAGTAGAAAAGCTGGAGAACTGAATCATATGTTACCTGTGACGGGTTCAGTCTCCTGAATCTCAGTCTGCAGCTCAGACGCTGTTTGTTCTGAGGATCTGACGTCTGCAGATGAGGAGGAACCAGGAGGAACTACTGCTGTGAAGACATGTTTTTGTCAATGTTAATGATACAAACTTTTTTATTGATGACATAAAGGTATAGAAACTAGGCAAGCTTTAGGAAGTAGATCCTGAACAATCAGAAACACATAGAGCTAAGAAAACCTGATGTTTGAGGCAGAAAAACTCAAAAAGAATGTAAGAGAAATGTCTGTGAAAGCGTCTGTAACCTCCGACTGCTTCTTTCTTCTGGTCGGCAGTCAGCAGATCAACTTCTTGAAGCTCCTCAGAAGATCTGCCGACTGCACTCGAGTCGTCGCTGGTCTTCTGAGTCTGGATGGAAGACGTCTTATCCTGCTCAGAAGACGAGGACACGCCACAGAATGACAGCATTCTGCCGAAGAAGCACCGCAGACCTTTAAATCTGCGTTTGCCTGAGGAAGAAGAGGAAGAAGAGGAAGATGAGGAAGAAGAGGAAGATGAGGGTGGTTTGTCACGGTCTTCAGGAGCTGCACTGGACGAGTCCATCACATCCACTGAAGAACACAGCGCTAACTTGACCCTCTTCTTCTTCTTCTTCTCCTTTTTGGGATTTTTATCCATTTTTTCATCGGACTGATGAACGGCACGCACCAAATTCTAGAAGAATAAACATAACTCAGAATTATACTTTATGTTTGGTAATCTGTTCATAAGTGGAGACTGAGGCTATAAATTGAGCCAAAAAGTTCAGTTAATATTTTAAATTCTTATACCGCTTTAGGAATAATTAGCCTATTATTCTCAGCTGGTTCACATTTAAACAAATTTATACAAAGCATGCATACAGATATGCATAAAATGCATAAACAGGTTTACTTGTATTTAATCCAGTCACATCAACCTGTTAGGAGCGACATTTTAAATACACAGGTTGAACATTTTTGATGGTATTTCTCGTCAAGCAAGTCAAATCAGTGAAAATAAACAGCAGTAGATTATAATGGCGCAATAATGATGGAAAAGTTCAGTAAGTATTTTTTGTTCAGATTTGTGGATTCAGACTGGAGTAAACCTCGTTAAAAACCCCGTTCGGCGTCAGACCTACCTTCACCAACCAAACCATTTTGATGAAGGTGTAATAATGTAATAATGACTGATGAAGCTGCAGGTGATCTGATCTGATCTGAGCGCGAGCGCTACACTGAGTCTTACTGTGACGTCACACAGCCTCCGTCACCAACGTTCTATGCTCGCGCGCTTTTTTTTTTTTTAAATAATCTTTTAAAGTGAAGTTAGTTGTCTAGTTAAATTATATTTAATATTGATGTCTGTAAATGTCTGCTCAGCCTTTTAATATAATATGAAGTTGAAGATGATCGTTACAGGCTACTTTTGTAGGTAAAAAGTTAAATAAAAATCCGACATCCATCAACAAAACGGCATATTTCATAAACACTGTTGCTTGATTTTTATTTATTTATTTTTTTACATATCTGTCAATATCTAGATTTATTGGATCTACTGTATTGGATTAATGTCTATATATGTTTGCTCAGCTTTGTACTATAAAATGATCGTTATATGCTTTTCCTCCCTTGTTGTATAAACCTTAGACGGGTAACAGCCCCAATTTTTTTTTTTTTTTTTTACCTTAGACGGGTAACAGCCCCGATTTGTTTTCTTTTTGTTTTGTTTTTTTACAGTAGTAATGAAAACAATGATTTTTTTTTTTTTTTTAATTTATTTATTTTTTTTATGAAATCGTTTCATAATATAAGTAACTTATAATTTAGATTCATAATTAATTGGCTAAACACAAAGCAGTAATGGAGTATCCACACATTATTCAGATGTATAGCACAAAGTATCAGGCCTCTCTGTCCTCAGTGTCTATAGGGCTATAAGAGGGCAGATGTCTGATTTAATTACATTTACACAATTACAGTTTTTTAGCACTGAAATAAAATATTGATGTTCCAAAAAGTTTGTGGGAACACAAACACACACAAAATAAATAATAATAATAATTGTGGTCTCTCATGTACAAGTTTATCCTGTTATAGTTTACTCCAATCCTGTAAATGTGAAAAGGCTCCATTAATTGCTCCACAAAGGACGGAGGAAACACCTGAGGATCTTTATAAACCACACCTTTTACACACATCAACACTGCATCTCACTTTATTAAATTTTATTACAAATTTCTTATTCAACCGAACTTCAACAACAGTGTTCACGAGTGAAATCTGATGACAGTCTGGAGCACTGAATGTTATTCTCAGCTTCTCGAAAGTCTTTATAATAGTGTTGTAAATTTCTAATTGTTTGTTAATTATACTCAGCCAAAATCCACCAACAGATCCATCTGCCTTTTCCTCTGAAGCTGACACTGACTATCGTGAAACATATAATTGTGAAATGGCCTGAACATTGTCAGTCTGTGAGCTTCAAGAGGAACTGAAGCCTCTAAATATAAGTAAATAATCACAGAATTGTTATGATTTTCCTGTAGTTCAGTGACACATACTCATCTGCATCGACACAAAATAATGCTTCACTTCAACTTCTTATGAACTGCAGATATTGGTTGATGAAATGCTTGTGCTCTTGCGTGAGATGCTGTGAGGAAGTGTGTTTCTCTCTCTTCTGTTTCTCTGTATCTGCTGTCACGGATGCCTCAGTCTGTCGTCTAAACTTCTTCTGGACATGAACGTCTTTCAAGAGTCCTGCTGCTCCATTTTAGGAGTTCTCCTGGTTTTTCTTCTCCAAGGTGAGAGACTCGAGAAATCCAGCAGTTGTTGCTGTGTAGGGAATGCTTATGAATATTTTAAATGATTATTAAATATGAAGCTAAATGTGTTTAATGCAATGCATGCTTAAAGTGATTTTAGAATTAAAATATATTGTGTATTATAATTTTACTGTTTGAAGCAAATGATCATGGACAATTAGGTCACATCAGTCTACTATTTGAGCTACAGCTTTCCTGTAGCTCAAATAGTAGAGCATGGCGCTAGCAACGCCAAGATCATGGGTTCGATTCCCAGGGAAAGCAAGAGCTGATAAAATGTAAAAACTGTAACTTGAATGCAATGTAAGTCGCTTTGGATAAAAGCGTCTGCCAAATGCATAAATGTAAATGTAAATGTTTCATCTGTGAGAAAAGACAGTTCGGTTCAGGAAACCTCAAACCTTATCTTTAGTGAAGTTGCCATTAATAGAGTGCTCTTCTGTTGCAACCAGCATTAAATTAATTGAAAAACATGTTATTTCTTGGTTTATTTTGACTTGTCATTCAGTGCTGTGGAATAAAAATATTAGTCGATGAGTGGCACGGTGCTGTGAAACACTTCCTCAGCAGAGCACGAAGTTACCAAATACAGACACAGAGCAGGAGTCACTGTGCAAATACACTTTACAGATGCCATTACAGCCATGTGCTTGAATCTGACTGATATCTGATTCTGATATCTTCTGGGAATAAAGTTATCTTCATGCTGATGGTGCTGTGGAGCCGTCCTCATGAAGACAGAGTGAGAAGTGTGAGATGGTGAGCTCTGTGAGCTTCTTCTGATGGCTTATTTATTATTTGTCAACTTTCTTTTCCTTTTCTTCTCATTGGTTTTGTTATTGTTGTCAAACTGGTATTTATTGTTAAATTAAGCGTTAGCATTAGTTCTGGCAGGTCACGTGAGTCAAGCTTGCATCGGCTGATTCTCAGCTGATCACATCTACTTAGGAATACGACACCTATCGCGACATTCCTATATAAGCTCTATTCAGAATTAATCAGCAGCTTTTCCCGCTTGCTCAGGAGCAAATTACCCTTCTCCATCCCCAACTCCTCCTTTCACACAGTCAGGACTTGGCTTTCTGATATTCCTTGCTGAATCAGACTTCTTTTCTTGAATAATGTTACACTTAAATATCATTAAGTGCTTTGTTCTGTTCTGTTAACTCTAGGATGGCAGGGAGTTTTTGCACAGAACAGAACCTATTGTGTTATTTTACTATATATTATGTTATTTACTCAATATAGTATTATCTTACTTAAAATATTGTGTATGGTTATAAAAGTAATCAATAGACTGATCAATATACTGAATTACTCAAATACTGGATGTCTTAGTGCAGATTGTAAGTCTTAAGGGGCCATCCATTGGACAGTGTTGGTATTTTCCATTGTAGTGTACCAATGAACTTGAATAACCCAATGAACTTTGGGTGATTTCCAGGATATGACAGGTACAAGTAAACAACTTTGATGTATGTCTTATGGGAACACCGCCAACCAATGGGAAGCCGTAAAATGAAAGTTAAAAAAAAATGGTGGATCTGGCCAAATTCTACCATTAAAAGATGGACCAGGTGGGCTGGTAATAAATCGTGGCAAACCAGACAGGCATAACCAATAAAAAACCGGAACTACCAAATATGGGGGGGAAAACGGGTATAAAACGGATGCCCCGACAGACAGAGATTAGATGCGGCGGCCGTCATCTCGGCTTTGTTGCTGTGGTCAATAAAGTCTTATTTTGACATCTGGAACTCTGCTTCTTGAGCTTTATTGACAAATTTGAGAAGACCATTGTTTGTTTCCACAACAAACCATACCGCACATACTTAATGTGAAAAATCTAAATCTAAATGTGAAAAATATGGCATGAATTTGTGACAGTATGTAACCATTTTTTGTTGTTTGTTCTGTATTATAAGACAGGGCCGGCTCCAGAATCAAATCACGGAGGTTGCTTCTTAAAGGGTTACTCCATGAAAAGTATCGTCAGGATTGTCCATCTGCCATCAGTGGTTCAATATGAATTTTATGATGTGAATAGAATACTTTTTGTATGCAAAGAAAATAAAAAAAAACACTTTTCAACAATTCGTCACCTCTCCGTCTCACTGTAGCGCCATTTTGAAGGCAGTTAGAAATACCAAGGGTTCACACAAAACCAGGAGAGTCTGCTTTTAGCTATTATGCGGCCCGCAGCTGGAAGCTGCTTCCAGAAGAGATCAGATCTGTTAAAACATTAGCCACATTTAAATCCAGACTCAAAACTCATCTGTTCAGCTGTGCATTTACTGATGAACACTGGGCTACGTCTGAACTGACTGCACTGTATTCTATTTATAATCATTTTCTATTCTTAACTGTTTTAAATTCATTTTAAATCAATTTCTAAATCATTTTAAAAGATCCCTGTTATATTGTTGTGATAATTTTTTATGATTATTTACTTCCTTTTATGTAAAGCACTTTGAATTACCATTGTGTATGAAATGTGCTATATAAATAAACTTGCCTTGCCATATTAACAACAACTTGGGCACAATTACAGCAGTAAAATCTGTTCAAGCCAACAGGTGATACAGCGTTTTTATTTATCTTATTTACTTGTTTATTTTTGATGAGATGAACTTGCAAACATCTTCAACTTGCATGTGTCACATACTGCTCAGTGAATCTAAAACACTCAGTAAATCAAATCACAAACTAAATTTTAACCACAAGATGTTCGCAGCCACATCAGGTGCAGTTTTTTAATACTAAAAGTAGACTACCAGTATGGCCTAGATTTTCCCCTTAAAAGGGCTTTTAACACTGCACTTAGCCCCAAGGTATCCTTTATTTTTCTAAAACTCACTTTTATCCACTGGTAAAGGAACGTTGCACAGAATTGTCTTTTACCTGGGATTTACCTCGTTTACGCTGTTAACCCAGAATTCTGTGCCTAATGTGTAAAGTGTGGCATTATGCTGTGTTTCAGACAACTTAACATTTGGATTTTTCTCATTTCCTATTTGGAAATAACGTCTGGATCACCACTTGATGTTGGATATCCGACCTGTGAACTTGGTGCAGATCGATCAACCCTGACCTCAGTGACACAAGTTATTTGATGTGGTTTCCAAGATGGCAGCATCCTACTTCCAGTGAGCGTAGTGTGGAGCGGTCTCACGTCAAACTTAAAAACAAACCTTAACATTAGACATTACATCTATATAGTGATACCTTGATTTTTTCCTGCTTTTTGGGGACATTTTTGGTCCCCATGAGGAGACAAGCCTATAAATCAAACAGAATGAAGTGTTTTGAAAATCTAAAAAAGCAGAAAGGGTAGGTTTAGATGTAGGGCGATAGAATATACGGTCTGTACAGTATAAAAACCATTATGTCCACATAAAACATGGAAAACCAACGTGTGTAGGCCTCCTTAGCCGTGAAAGGACAGGGAAAAAGTTCACAGATGGCCTTCATGGCCGTGACAGGGCAGGACAAGGATTCATAGGCTGATACCACTGACACCTCTGGAGGTTCTGCAGCAGATGTTGCCCCCTCTGGAGGTTCTACAGCAGTACCATCAGGAAACAGGGAGAGCTCAGCCACGGCTCCTCCAAAAGCTACATGACAGGCTGTAAGTGTATTGTTGGGCGCCACCAACTTGCAGGGAACTGAAGCAAGCACCGCTGCTTCGAAAGGATCTGTAGCATGCGCCGCCACCTCTGGAGAGACTGCAGTGGCCTCCATAGCTTCGGGGAACACAGTAGCGGGCACCACTACCTCAGGAGGTTCTGCGGTGGTTGCCGCTCCTCTGGAGGTTCTACAGTGGTAAACTCAGGACACAGGGAGAGTTCATTGCTGGGTGCCACCATCATACAAGGGGCCGACGCGAGCCCCGCCACTTCTGGAGGTTCTGCAGCGTGGACCGCCACCTCTGGCAGTTCTGCGGTGGTGTACGCAGCCCACACGCAACACAAAGCGATTCCCATCAGGGGAAGTGCCTCAGACAGGGGAATAAGCATAAGAACAGGAGGGTTAGAGTGAGTTGGTTTGGGGATACCAGCTGCGCGTGCAGACACCAGCGGTGAATCCCTCACACTGGATATTAGACTGGGATAATGGAAGACTGACCTTGATGATCTGGGTGTGTCAGCCCGGACGTGACCCGTCTCTGGAAGGTCAGCGGAGACGTGACGTGCCCCGACTCTGGAAGGTCAGCGGAGACGTGCTGCTGTGACTCTGGACGGACAGCTGTGACGTGAAGATCGGCTGTGACTTGGCTTGACTCACGAAGATCAGCTGTGACTTGGCTTGACTCACGAAGATCAGCTGTGACTTGGCTTGACTCGCGAAGATCAGCTGTGACTTGGCTTGGCTCTTTAACATCAACTATAACTTGACTTGATTCTTTAAGATCAACTTTGGCTTGACTTGACTCTCTGACATCAACTGTAACTTGACTCGTTGACATTAACTGTGACTTGACTTGGCTCATGACTGACAGCAATGACATGACGGGGTGTGGTTGTGGCCGCCATTTTGTGAACGGGCTCCGGTGTTGCTGCCATTTTGTGAGTGCACGCTGGTATGGCTGCCATTTCAGTCACAGACGCGACGTCGCGTTCCTCTTCCGCGACACCCACAGTAAACAAAGAGCCAGCACACAGCAAAGCATAGTTCATAAAACTACAATTAAATTTCCCCTCAGGTAAACATGACTTGATTGGCTCGCTCAATCCAAAACGGAAAATGTCTTTTAATACAACCTCATCAAATGGAATCATATACGCTAGCTCACAGAATTGAGTGACGTACTCTTCAATGGATGAACATCTGGTTGAATGGATCCATACCTGACCAGGGTCCATTGCTGGAAAAGCTGCTGGATCCTCGTGTGGCCGAGTATTCTGTTCTGTTCTGAAGCTTTTATTTAAAGGCATGGTCATAAATACAGGCAGGGTCGAAACAATGGCAAACAGGTATGGCAGGGACAAGACAAAGAGTAATCCTAGGACAAGCGTGGGTCAACGATCGGTGAACAGAATCCAATGGGCAAGGCAGAGAGATAATCCAGGGAGCACGGGCTAGAATCCAATAGGGGTGCAAACAGTGTCCAAACGGCAAGGCAAGGGTTAATCCAGGGAACATGGGCTAGAAACAAACACGGGAAAACAGGCAAGACTTAATCCAGGGAACACGGGCTAGAAACAAACACGGAAAAACAGGCAAGGCAAGACTAGGAAACTAACAGGGCTCTGTAGAGTAGCTAACAACTAGTACAGTGATAAATGCATACAATACTCGGCACTGACAGAAGGAAAGTCCAGGGTTTAAACAAGGCATGTGATCAGTGTGTGCGTAGGATCAGGTGTGCCTGTGATTAGTGCAATGAGTGATTGGTAACAGCTGTGATCAGTAATGGATGATGGGAATTGGAGTCCATTGTGATGTGTGGTGTGAAAGTCAATATGATGGCAGGGCGACCTCTTATGGCAGTCAGACAGAAGAGCAGGCCCAGGACTCGTAACACATAGACTCATGGGGACTTGTGTCACGGTGGCGACCTAAATTGAGGTAAACAAGCTAATAAATCACACAGAATGAAGTTTTTTGAAAATCTAAATATGCAGAAAGTGTCCTGTAAGGGGTAGGTTTAGGTGTAGGGTTGGTGCAGGGCAGTAGCACATACAGTTTGTACAGTATAAAAACCATTACGATTATGGAGAGTCCCCTGTATGTTGTTTGTGTGTGTGCGCGTGTAGGGTGGTAGAATATATGGTCTGTACAGTATAAAAATCATTATATCCCCATAAAACATGGAAAACCAGCGTGTGTGTGCGCGTGTTCTGTTGCAGCTTTACAGCTCATTCAAGTGCTCCAGCCTGGTTTTTGATTCTACTTCATCCTTCAATATTCAATATTCTACTTCATCTTTAAAAGTAAGATTAAATAGAGTTTTAAACTTGATTTAGCCAACTAGTTTTACCATGTAATAAATGTGCAATGTCAAAAGATTCATATCAATATTTAAGGTTAAATGTCTACAAACCTACTTTTACATCCTACATATAACAGTAATCTTTGCTATGAGATGTCATGAAAGTTGTATGAAAATGTGTTTGTGTGATTACAGGTGCTGTGAGAAAAAGTCAATACTGATGCTTGTTGCTTATTTCAGTGTTTTTGTGTCACTCTTGTCCTAAGGTTAACGTAGTCAGCCGGATCCGGTCCGTATCCAGACCAGATGATGGACCTGCACCCGGAGACGACCACAACGCAGCCCTGAATGTCAGCGAAGACCACGACAAGTGAACATCACTTAAATAAAACGATGGTTTTAAGGCTGATTTCACAACTCCCTCAAGCCTCGTTCACTCCACCAGCGTCTCGCAGCGATCATGTTCATACCACAGACGCTAAACATTCTTGCAAACTGTCTAAACTGAATTATACATGTCATGCAGACTTTGCAAATTAGTCATTCAGAGAACAAATTAGATTTTTGAACATGAAAAATATACAGAGGTTAGGACCTCTGTGACCTCATAGCTGGTTACGGGCCTGTCCTTGCTGTCTTTGGAGGGTCAGAGAGCTCTCGGATTTCATCAAAAATATCTTAATTTGTGTTCTGAAGATGAACAAAGGTCTTACGGGTTTAGAATGATATGAGAGTCAGACAGAATTTTAAATTTTTGGTGAAATTTCAGGTTTCAGTTTGGCCTTTAAGAGTCCTAATAAAAGTGTTCAGTGAGTGGATGGAGTTGAGCTGATAGTTGCTGGTGTTACTTCTGCTTTGTTCTCTGCAGCTCTTTTCCACTCGTCTTGACTGCAGCTGCCTGTCGTCTGTGTTGAAGGCAAGGCTTTTGGCCGACAAACTGAGACCAGAGCTACTCACAATCTCTCCAGAATGAAGCACACTTCAGCTGCAAACTACAAAAAGTATAACTCAAATTACACGAAAAGGCCTACAGTAGATGTTACGTCATGACATCTAATCTTAATGTGTGCGTCTTTGAGTGTGAATGAACAAAATAACAGTTTCAGAACAATGTATCTTCAAGTAGAGAAACAGAGCTCTAACAACTTGCATGCACTAAAAAAAGAAGCTCAATATCTTATAATGGATCTCTTTTTCTTCCTATTTCTTCATTTATTTCTGTAAAGAGTTTCGTCTCCTCCCTCGTCTCTTCTTGAAGTGTGAAATGACTGTTTAAACAGGAAGTGTCTGTTTTAGGTGACACCGGACAACAGGTTATTTTTATTAATGTGTCAGTATGGGGTCCGGTGCACTGCCTCTCATTCTCCGCAAGTATTTTATTATATTTATTATATTTATCCATGGCGGGGAGGGCTTTTTGTTATAATGGGCCTAAGCTATGAAACGCATTACCTGTGTTCATTAGGAATACTGCTTCATTGGATTGTTTTAAGAAACTTCTTAAGACACACCTTTTTAGTAAAGCTTTTAATGTATGATTATTTACTGTAAATCTATTTTGATATTATGTAGTTTTGGTTGATTTGATGACTCTTTGAGTTTAAGAAAGGCGCATTACAAATAAAATTTATTATTATTATTATTATTATTATATTCTATATCTGGGGTGCAAAACTCAGTTCCTGAAGGGCCACAGTCCAGCAGTGTTTCCAGCCTTGTTATCTGTAGTTCTCAAATCAGCTCAAATTTACAGGTCTGCAGAGCTTCAGGAACTGAGTTTGGCTGCCCTCTTCTACACTTTCAAATATATTGTATTCAGTTGAGGATCAATTTCAACAGGTTGTGCTGTGTGTAGGAGGGTTTGTGACTTTAGTCTTACTGCTGATTCTATTCTCTTTTTCTGGCATGTTTTGTCTTTATTGAGACAGGACAGATCAGAATTGACAGGAAGTGAAGTGTGGGGTGGATCAGGAAAGGTCCTCGTGTCAGGATTAGCACAATAACGGCTGCATGTTGGCGCACTGCAAGGCTATCAGCGCCGACTGCAGATTATATTCTTTATTGTTCAAATTTAATGTGATGACATCTTAAAGTATATGTTAAAGTATTTAGACCGCTAAGTCACACTTAAAGGGTTAGTTCACCCAAAAATGAAAATTCTGTCATTCTGCCAAAGCCGTACGACTTTCCTTCATCTTCAGAACACAAACTAAGATTTTTTTTATTAAATCCGAGAGCTTTCTGACCCTCAATAGACAGCAAGGGAACCGATCCCTTCAAGGCCCAGAAACGTAGTAAGTAAGCTGTGAGGCTATGAGGATACTTATTTGAACCAGATTAAAAAGACGATAAACTAAGAGAGATAGACACCGGCTCCTGCGTCAGCAGCATCACACGCATGCACTCTCCTGAATGAGCATCAAAGACTGAGACAGAAGTGTCATAGCCAGTGTGTGCTGTGCCCTTGACAGCCACCAGAGGACACTATCCTGGCCTTATGTTTTAATTTGTTATTGAATACCGTCACCTAGTGGCCATTCCGAGAACTCTTATACTCTTAGCAATACATCAGCCATTGCGGGATTTTCAGAGCACATGGTGCAGAGTATGTTTGTGCATCCCTGTCCTTCCTACATGTTTTACCCTTGAGAACGCAAAAATCTGTAAGTTTGAATAATTATTTATACAGTTATACATCGAAATGATTAGGTATTTTGCATGGTTGTATATTTTTGAGAACTATTTACTTATGCCATGTTAGAAACACCATTCAAAGATTAAAACCTTGATAATAGATTGTATTCGCTTAGTTATAATAACATGACTATGTTTACATTTTGTTTAAATGTATGATTTAAGCACTTGAGTGTGTTTTTGAGTATTGTGCTGTGTGAAGTAACAGTGCTTCTGTTAGATAAATATCTTTACACTATTTTTGTTACTTTATGTTACAGTTTCACAAGTTGGTCTACAGTAAAGAGAATCTAAAACACAAACTGTCTACAACCTTTACTGGGGGCTTTGTTTAGCTCGCTGCCGAAGCACTGTATAGAAACGCAAGCTGGGGGCAGAAGAGACACACTTCTGCATTATTGTTTGTTTTGTTCTGGACTTCAGTTCCCATCATCCCTTGCACTGATTGTTTCATTTCCTCCAGCTGTTTATCATGTACCTGTTAGCTCACTGTTACAGTATTTATATTATGCTCACTTTGTCTTTGGTTGCTGCAGTATTACTCGTTTCTTTGTGTTTATGGATTCTGTTTGTGGATTACCTCGTGCCAGTGTTTTTGATCTTTGTTTTTCTAAGAATAAAGCTGCACTTGGATCTGCTATTTTGTTTCTCCGAGTCATTCCTTGACAAGAAGAGAATAAATTGTTGAATAAAGTCATTATTTTCTTTGCACACTAAGTAGTCTCGTAGCTTCATAAAATTACAGTTGAACCACTGATGTCACATGGACTATTTTATCAATGTTCTTACTATCTTTCTGGGTCTTGAACATGGTAGTTACGTTGTTGTCTGTGAAGGGTCTCGGCTCTTGGATTTCATCAAAAATATTTGATTTAGAACAACATGAGGATGAGTAATTAATGACAGTATTTTCATTTTTGGGTGAACTATTCCTTTAAAAATTTATGAATTCCATTGCATTAAACACAACACATCAAACCAAGTGCCAACAAATGATGCTCAAGCCTTTTTAGAACTAACTTCTGTTTTCTGAGACACTTTTTCACTACATTTTAACCAGGTTGTTTCAACATCATTTTTAGTGGATGTTTGAAGTCAGTTCTGCTCAGGTTTATTGACCAGGGGCCTGTACCATGATGGCAGATGAACAAATTCAGAGTTACAGGATTAGTTTCGAGTTGACAAAACCAAACCACTCCAATCCGGCTTTGTTGGTACCATGATGCTGATCATCAACTTTCTTTGTCAGCTCAGGCTTTGATCTTGAGTTTTTGGAGCAGGTGCACATGAATGTGTGACATCACTGGCGAACAGCCAATCATGAGCCTTGGTTAAAGGTTAAAGGTTTTGCTAAAGGTTACGAGATTGAAGAATATGATGCATTTACAATTACAAGTACTTGTTCATGAAAGAAGACAAATAAAATAAATTATCTTGCTTTATCAGTGCATTCACGAGTGAAACTTGTTAAGTTAGTTTTTATAGTTGGAAATATACAGCGATAGAGACTCGAACATGTAAGGTCACATAGTCATTTTTAAAGCATTATCTATTGATTCTACAGGTTATTTATATTATATAAAATCTGTATATATTAACATTCATTTAAAATAAATGATTTATAATAACTGTTAAACTAAAATTGCTTGTGTGTAATGGATTAATAATAATATAAATCATATAAAATAACTCAATTTTTGGTTTTGGTCAGACAATTATTATTTTTTTTTTAGTTGTAGTGACCTTTAATTTGGAGCAAGAGAAACTGGGGGAGTGAGTTTTTTGTGTCAGACATGTGTCAGTTTGCTCACATCTGATTGGTTTGAGATCTCTAACTCAGAACATAACCTGCCCCGGAGCAGGATAGCTGTGGTGTGTAAGTTATTATGGCAATGAACGCAGCTGAAAGCCAAGCCACTTTCATGGTACTTAAAATCCAGGATTGGTGCAAACTAAACTGAAGCTTACCTGGCTAGCCAGCTAATACAGCTTCATGGTACAGGCCCCAGAGCTGTAGTTCATCAAATTAACATAAACATGTTCCACTAATGCTCGACTATCAGAGAGACTCTGGACTGCAGTTTGAAAGACATCATTATTATACATCATATTTATTATCATGTTTTATTTTTTTAAATGTTTTATTTTTTTATTGAAAATTGTGCTTTTGCTATATTTCATTAAAATAAAGGCCACTTGTTTTGATATATTGCAAATATGTATATGTTGTATCAACATATACAGCTGATAAAATGTAAAAACTGTAACTTGAATGCAATGTAAGTCGCTTTGGATAAAAGCGTCTGCTAAATGTAAATGTAATGTAAATGTATCAGCCTGTTTACGTTGTGAACACTAAAAGCACTGAGGTCACTTACAGCAGTTTTCTTTTCTGGTTCACTTTAACTGAACTGAGTTTGCTTCATTTAAAATATACTTCATGTGGAAACACCCTAAGTGTCTAAATTATTTTTGGTGGCACTGTAAAGTCAGTATTAAGTTGATGGTACCAACGTCAAACAGGAAGTCAGGCTGAGTGCATCTCAAACACTTTAACCTCGTTTGTTTAGTTTTGTAGCTTGTTTTGTTCCAGTGAATAATCAGTGGTGAGAAGCGTTAACCACATTACTGCATGTAACGTGTTTGCAAGTGTCTTAATATAAAAGTGAATTTGGTTTCACTTTATTTTGATGGTCCCTTTAACACATTCTGTTGACTATAAGTAACGTTGCACATAAATATATACATACTCTCATTAGTGTGTCAGTACAGTATAAGTAGATTGGTAGGGTCAGGGTTAGAATAAGTTGACATCTACTTGCAAAGTTACTTCTAGTCAGTAGATTATCTGTTGGGAGACTATCACTATAAAGAGGAAGCAGATATTAATCAGACAGCCTACTAATACTCTACTGAGAGTTTGTTGACACGTTTGTTTGGGGACACTTAACTTAATTTCTAGCGATTATCGCCGATTTGATTGCACAGATACTATTTAAACTAAACTGAGCTAGACAATGACATCTCTGAATTCAATAATGAAATGCCTTTAACTGAAAATTGAGTGTTTAATATTATCATTATACATTACTGACACTCTATCCTCCAATTTGATACTGTTAAGTGCTTTGACACAATCTGTATTGTAAAAGCGCTATATAAATAAAGGTGACTTGACTTGACGTAAGTGCAAAGTTATTTATTGTCAACAGAATGTTGAAAAGGGACCATCAAAGTAAAGTGTTACTGTGAATTATTGTGTACTATGATATAATTATGTCATAAACCCTATTCGGACGGTAATAGTTTCTCATGGGGACGTAAGTTATTTTCACCATTTACAAGGGGTAGTCAGTGATTTTATTTGCTGTACGAATCCAGAATGTCATGTTTTTTCTCTCACCACCTGCGTAAAAATCCCCAGCTGAATTACCTACTGTTTTCTGACAAACACCAGGGTCGTGTTGTAATTTAATTGCCGTCTGAATCCACATCTCTGAGTTTACAAGATGAAAACGATTTAAAATTCAGTATTTAATACCTTTTTGACCACTGCTGAACATCATACGGTAATTGTTGTACTTCACTGTAATTTGCATGCATATTTATTTCGGAAATGTTGTAAAGTATTTACAAGAACAGTATTTTATAACTGCTCCCTCAAAGCGCGGGGCCCGGTGCGACCGCATCAGTTGCACGAAGACGGCCCTGGCTCCACCAAGAGAAGAAAATCACGTAAACATTCAAAATGGGTCTTTATTATGACAGCAGTAGGTATGCAATGCAGTTTTAAAATGTGTATTATATACATTGCGTATAATTAAGTATAGCATGTCTATTTTCCCATTTTAGACAGATTTAAATAATCAAATAATAAATAGGATTATACATATTCTAAAATATGCTTAATAATAAGAGTACATTTAACATAATAATAAGACATTTTTAATACATTTTACACAATAATAAGAAAAAAATCATTTCATTTCATTTACAGCAGACAATCATGTGACTAGCCACGTGAGCAGCGTGTTCCTGGGTTCGTAGGATCACAGAACTCGCTTCTCAACTGTGAATAAATCACCTTCTGAATCCATGAGTTTTATCACTAAGGTGTTGTGTACATTTATTTTTACAGACATCCACATGAGAAACAATTACTGTCTGAATCAGGTTATAGTTACTGGCAGGAAAATGGCACGACTCTACATTTGATATATTTCAATAGCATCTTTCATGAAAAATGAGGAAATAAACAGAAAACAATTAATTTGGGACATGTATGGTTATACAAACAGAAAAGCAAAAATACAAAGACAAACAAACAAATATAAGAACAAAAGGAGCAATGAAAAGCTAAACAGACAGCACTACAGAAACTGGCGTCACATTGGTTGATGAGAATATGGTCATGTGTTGTTTGTTGTGAATCTTCTCTGAGCAGCAGTGAATCCATCAGAGAATCGACTCTCGTATCAGTTCACGAGTCCTGTGACTTCATTCTGTGTGATGCTGATGTTGCTTATAAAAACATAGAAAAACACTTTCGGTTCATGTCAAATAAACTAAAATAGACATGTTTCAGTGAATTGCATTTTGCTGAATGAATGAAACTGCATCATATCCTTGTTTCTTCTGCTTTTAGTGCTGATGTCCTTCATCCACGCTGGACTCACTCAAGGTACTGTGCTGTTATTTAAAAAAATGTGAATTGTTTTGTAGTTCTTTAGTTTTTTTGCCCACAATGCAGTGTTTTTCTCACGAGGAGGTTTTGAGTTCATAACAGTGACTGATACAATGATACTGTAGGTGATCAATATTTACTCATATGTGTATTAATACAAAGAGACTAAAACCTGTATTGAAGGTGACTCCAGATCAGCGTGTGTTCAGAGGAGAGACAGTCACTCTCACATGTGACATACAGCGAGCAGGAGACAATCAATGGAGATACAGCTGGTTTAAAGATGGATACACGTTCTATCCATATCCAACAACAGCAGAGTTCAGTTTCAGAGCTTATGTGTCTAATAGCGGTGAATACAGATGTAAAAGAGGGAGATCAGACATCAGTGCTGCTGTTAGACTGACTGTATCAGGTGAGTGATATCCACATCTGTTTAGTACTCATTTAAATCATTATTTGTTGCTCCAGGGTGCATAAGTTTAGCATTGTAGCTCTGACTGATTTAATTTAATTTTCTAATAATTACATTAACAGCAACACTGAAATTTTCTCATGAGGAGGTTGAGAGTTCATAACAGTGATTGATACAATGATACTGTAGGTGATCAATATTTACTCATATGTGTATTAATACAGAGAGACTAAAACCTGTATTGAAGGTGACTCCAGATCAGCGTGTGTTCAGAGGAGAGACAGTCACTCTCACATGTGACATACAGCCAGCAGGAGACATTCAGTGGAGATACAGCTGGTTTTTTTACACTCAGTATCCATACACAACAACAACAACAGCAGAGTTCAGTTTCACAGCTGATTATGTGTCTAATAGCGTTGAATACAGCTGTAGAGGAGAGAGATCAGACTCACAGAGATCAGACATCAGTGCTGCTGTTACACTGACTGTATCAGGTGAGTGATCATATTCACATCTGTTCAATGCTCATTTGAATAATTATTTGTTGCTCCAGGGTGCATAAGTTTAGCATTGTAGCTCTGACTGATTTAATTTAATTTTCTAATAATTACATTAACAGCAACACTGAAATAACAGCATACAGTTTATCTGTCAGTCAGATACATGTGAAAGTTGTATTCTTTACTATAACCCTGTGCATTTTCTTTTGGAAAAATAGAATAATTTCATTTAAAATAATGATAAATTAAAAACCCAGTCATCATGCAGTAATATGTTATAAATTGTCCAGTATAAATACATGTATTATGAATAGTGCAATGAAATTTCAATCACCATTGAAAACATTAATCTGAGAAAAATAATAAACTGGGATTCTTTCTTTCTTTCTTTCTTTTAGTTCTCTTAGTTGTTTAAGTGCATGATAGCATTGCATCCTATGATTGCTGTTATTAATGCTGTTATCACATGTTCTAGTCACTGTTCTGATCAAATGTAGAAATGCATAAGATGTTTAAAGGATGTAAATCCTTATCAGTGATTTTGATACTGATTTACTGTTTTAGGAAACTAGTAACACTTACATAGAGTTCAGTTGCTCATGAGAATGAAAATTGCAGTTTTTAACTAAAGTCTCTTAAAACTCTCAGGACTCACATCCACATTTTAAAGTCAGAAGGAAACAGAAGTAGCAACAGATCAAGTCTTCTGTATTCTTAATGATTATCAAAAAAGAAAATTGAAGACAGGACTTGTTTCTGTCATCACGTGTCAGTGTTTGTTGAGTGGATCCTGAGATGTGATCACTGCACTCAACAACAGACGCAGATATGAATGTGAGCTTGCAGTCGATTGGAAGAAAGAGGCAGTTTAAGCCAGGGGTGCAAAACTCTGTTACTGTAGTTCTCAAATAAGCCTGAAGGACTTGATTAGTGTCACTCCTGCCAGCCGGAGTGTGTATGATAGCCACAAGAGGGCTCTCCTTCTGTCTTTGTTTTCTTATCATGGACTGTATTTCCCATTATCCAGAATCTGGCCTGATCACCTGTTGCTCATTATCTGGTGAACTCACTCTGCGTAACCAAGGGCCGTATTCACAAAACATTTTCCATCAGTTTTCCTAAGTAGCTGTAAAAGTTCTTTAATTAGAGTCTTTGTTAAAACATATTCACAAAGCTGCTGAGACCCATTTTTACTAAGGAACTGGGAGAAATCTTAATCTAAGAGAAAGAGCGAGGTTAATCTTATTGCTATGGATGATGTAATTAAGCTCACTTGGCTGAGGGTCTCTGTCAGTGATGCAGCGTCTTTACATGGCCGCTCGCTCTAGCATTAACCTATAGATAAATGTGCACTATTGAGTGTTTGTGAAGAAGTTATTAGTGCACAAAGGCCCCAGCGATCACTGCCATTTTTTCCTGATTTCATGTTGTGGAAACAACTAAATCTGCCAGCTTTTTTGCTTAGAGATGAGAGTAATGCATCATTCTACTTTTACTTGTGTACACTTGCAATATTAAGAAAACATAGTGGTTTTGTGAAATAAATAAAACAACATGATGTGCTTTCTGCCGTCTCCATCACTGAACTGGAGCATTTCACAAAAATGAACCAAAACTTGCCTCATAGACATGAGAAATATATCTATAGAGAGCTAGAAATGTCTAAAAGAACCAATTCAAATTGAAAACACTCTCTGGTTCTGTAATCGTATGAGAGGTGCATTTCTCTCTAAAGGCTGGTCACTACTGTGAAGATGGTGAGTCAGTACTGTTAACTTCATCTTTGCAGCAGACAATGATTCAGAAAACATGCATTTATTAATAAGTAATTAAAATAACTTAGTAAAAAATTTTTTTTTGTCACATTCATTCATTACTTTGCGGCAACTCCATGCGTGTGTTTGAGCGTGGAATAGGCTATAAAGGCTCATTATGGTTTACGTCTTACCTAATTGTTACATAAAAAGGTTATAATTCAATGAAAGGAAAATTCTTGGGCATTGTTTCTAAAATGTTTACGATGCGAGGCGAATTGCTGGTAACAGTGATTTTATGATGGTTTGTGATTTGGTCTTGACTACCCTTAACTTTTCACAGATTTAGAACCTGATTTTAGTTTTAAAACACTTTGTGAAATACTCTAAAAGCAAAAATTTACGAGTCGTAAATTGGGACTTAGTTAGTTAATAGCTGCTTTTAGCTTTAAGATGTTTTGTGAATACGGTTCCTGATGGATTCTGACTCTCATTGTGAAGTCTTGTTTGTGTTTTACACTGCATTTCTGAGCGCTCGCACTGGTTTTCATGCCATGGTTTTAATCTTCAGCCTGGTTTCCTGGATTTCTCTGTTTGCCTGTGTTTTAACCCTCTATGGTACCGTGTTGCCTCCAGCCAATACAACATATTTTAGTTTTTTTTTTTTTAAATAAAACAATGCGCTCATTTAATTGAATGAATGAATGAATGAGGAATTTATATAGCGCTTTATTGTGTATTGCAATACACCCAAAGTGCTTTACAATCATGTGGGGTCTCCTCAACCACCACCAGTGTGCAGCATCCACTTGGATGATGCGACGGCAGCCACAGGACAACGGCGCCAGTGCGCTCACCACACACCAGCTACAGGTGGAGAGGAGAGAGTGTCGTAGAGCCAATCGAGTGGATGGGGATTATTGGGAAGCCATGATTGACAAGGGCCAGTGGAGGGAATTTGGCCAGGACACCGGGTTTACACCCCTACTCTTTACGATGAGTGTCATGGGATTTTTAATGACCACAGAGAGTCAGGACCTCGGTTTAACGTCTCATCCGAAAGACAGTGCCTTTTTACAGTATAGTGTCCCCGTCACTATACTGGGGCGTTAGGACCCACACAGACTGCAGGGTGAGCACCCCCTTCTGGCCTCACTAACACCTCTTCCAACAGCAACCTAGTTTTCCCAGGAGGTCTCCCATCCAGGTATTGACCAGGCTCAGCCCTACTTAGCTTCCATGGGCAACCGGTCTTGGGCTGCAGGGTGATATGGCTGTGGCAATTGATCAATGATGTCTCAGGGAAGTAGAAGTCAAATACTAATAAATGAACAAACAAAAAAGTGATCACATGACACACGGGTCCATTTTGTTTCCACTTTCAGGACATGTGCACGTCACATGACTTCATATTTTGTCCAGTGAAAAGTGCATTTTTCATCAATTTCCGTACACATAATTTCCTACAAAAAATCTTAGTCACCTTCATTGGAAAGTAAAGAAGTATTTTCAAAAACGTTCAACCTGGTCTCATAAAAATACGTACCTCTGCGCACTTTTTGTGCGACACCGTTTTTCATACCTTGCTGCACGTTTCTCCGCAGTTTCAAATAGAAATGTCCACTGAGTGGCGCTAAAACACAGGTTCAATATGTGAACAATGGCATGTTTTTATTACGTAGATATTGGTACATATTGCTGTTTTTTTATTACGTTGCTTCAGATAAGTATTGCGGCGGTTCAGAATTCAAATATCCGGGGACTGTCGCTAAAGGTTAATGCTCTATCGTGTTGGAAATATGCCCTACACCAAATCCAGCCCTAAACCTACCCGATAGTGTTAACAAATGCAAAACTGATATAAAGACGTATCAGCTGATGCAACTGTGCCATTTGAACTTCCTTTTACGCAGATTTTAACTGCTTTGTCGAACCAGTTACAAGTGATTTGAACCAGTGCTTCTCGTCTCCTAAATCCGTCTCCGTACTCCGTGAACCACCGAACAAACTTATCAACTATGAAAACCCATAGATATGAAGCTGGATGTGTGCGATGCTAATGTTCAAAAGCATCAGTTTTTAAATCTCCCAGCATATTAATATTGTTTTGAAGTCATAGCATGATATTCTTCAAGTAATTGTGCATAAATTACACTTTATTAATTGCAGCTCTGTAAATTTGTGTGAAAGTGATCATTTATTTTGGAAACTGCAGTGATATGTACTTACTGGTACGTATTTCGTGTTACGCTAGAAAGTGCACCTAGGGTTGATATAACCATTCTATTAGATCAGCAAAAAAGCAATATTTTGGTCAAAAATTGAAGAAATGTTCAAATGATATTAAATCCACATGGAAAGTAATAAATCAGTTACAGCAAAGAGAAAAGACTAACTAGGAATTACCTCTGTCCATATAATTAACTGTCCATGTAAAACATACCGGTACAAAAGTAAATTGAAGGAATGAAATTTCCTATTTAACACTGCAGCGACCTCCAGGCAACGGCGGCAGAAGCTATGCCAGAACAACCAGCACTTTTCATCTGAAAATTTATGAAACAGATTAGAGATACAATAAATGTTTAAGTGCAGAATTAAGAGCAGCCTAAGTAGGGTTGTTGTTATAACCACAATATTGCAATACCACAATACTGACAAGCCAGCTGCACAGGATGGTAAATCATTTTTTTTTTAAGGCTAAGTGTTTTTAATGTTAAATAAGTTAACAAGAGTGAAGAGTGTTTTTTTTTTTTTACCAACATTCTTAAGAATATCTTATTTTGTGTTCAACAGAAGAAAAACATGTACATGTTTGGAACAACATGAAGGGGGGTAAATGACATAATTTTCATTACTTAAACTATCCCTTTAAGTAACGGAAGAGAATAAGTAAAGACTGAACTGCAATGAGACCTATCGCACTTGGCATATTCAAGAAGCATGGGTACTCAAAGATTGTGGAAGTCCTTCAATATCCACGACCTGCCTGATGTTCATCTCCACTGCTGATTTAATAAGAGATACAAATAACTGAAGAACAAAGTATTGATCTCAACAATATACCTTTTAATTAATTTCTAATATCTATCAAAGAGTCAGATGATGTAGTAAACTAAGTTAGTTTATCATGAGAAATGTAAAGGCCAACTGACAAGGAATGCAACAACCAAAATGTTCTTTCAGAGTAAAAAAATAACACATTCGGCTGTTTTTGACAAATCCATCTCCTTTTCCTTTAATCCGACCCAGCAAAGATGTGAAAGTAGTGACAAAAACAAGCTTTTCAGCACTTGATGGGTAACTGAAAACAGAGCATGTACAATGTTAAAACACTTATCTGACAGGGCAAACGCCACTGAGTAAAATTCAGATTAGCTTTGTTGACGGGGAGTAAATGATCATCGTTCAGAAACGTGGGTATTCCTTCAACAAATTTAATGTCGTACAATTTAAGCAGTTCATCATACAGAGGTTGCCAACAATTGTAAATATAAACAATGTTTTTTTTTTTTTTTTAGAAATCATATTTAAACCATTTTCCATCAGACATTTTACAAAATCGGTTTTCCCGCTATTGGAAGGGCCACGTATCACACATGAGAAAGGGTGTTGCAGTCTAAAGTCAAATTCAGATGCGTCCCGTACCCCTCTATGCATCATCGAATCAGTAGCCATAAGGAAGAGTATTGAAATCGGCTAAAAGCCTGCGCTTATTATACACCACCTTGAACTTTTTGTCGACTGACTTGTTGTGCAGCGTGAGATGCTTTTTATCTCTCACAATATTTTCAGCACGAGCCAGGATATATTGTGGTGCACAGTTGACATTTTCGTGGAGCTGACGGATCCGTGAGCATCATGTCTCCCGCCGACAGCCGAACCACAGGCGGACCGGGACCCGATGAAGGAACCGCACCAGCTCGGAGTCTCACTCGCTTCTTGCTTCGGTATGTTGAACTGTATCATATCGCCAGGATGATAATCTTCCGGTATTTATACAAAGTGATTTTATATAAAGCGTATAGAAGTGTTTATACAAGTGTTTTATATAAAGTGATCGCTTACACACCACCGCATTTTCTGAAGCAGATGCATTAGAGAAGTCCAGTCTCTTCAGCTGCACAAACGCACCGAGGCCTGGAAGACACCGTCCTATTTCTTGTTAGGAAACCTGTGGACTCGATGTCCTGACAGGCTGGAGTTTGTGCAACCTCCACAATCACATTAATTTACCATGACGATGATAAATTTAAATAAAATAACTACCGAAAACACACTGACTCATGCCCGCTCCCACTGAATACCATGGCGGCTCGTGGGTTTTAAAAAAGAGGAGGCATGGTCTGGGGATCCCTGCTGATTAATATTATTAACGTAACCTATTTGCTTAACCACTTTAAAATAGCTTTTTGGTTGGTTTTAGTCAGAAAACAAAGAAAAGGACTCATACAGCAAGATAATATAATTTAACTTACGTTACCTGGCCTATCACTTGAAGTAAACATAAAAGTCTGTGTTAAAAGAGAGCTGCTGTTGTGCCATTTAATTAAGCCGACTGCTGTAGCTTAGCCTACATCCAGTTTTAGGCTTGTTCTCCCTTTATTTTTAATTTGTGTACACTGTTTGAATGACAGCTTGGTAAATCTGTTGGCGATCTGTTGGGGTGTAAAAAATAAATAAATCTGTTGGCGATCAAATATTCAGTATCGCTACTCATCATAAGTAACTTACTTCATACGTTCAAACTAATATCACGTAATTTACATCTCTATAATGATTGGTTGATATACCAGAAGGGAGACTAGCCTTGCGAGGTTTCCCAGATAACAAAATTTGTCTGGCCCACCTCTGGGCCACAACCTTCCTTAACTTCTGGCCCAATTCTGGCTGGGTCCCTGGCGCAAAACTTGCCCACACACTAAAAACCGACTCAAACAATTTCCTCTGGCCCAGATGCGGCCCACGCCCTGTAAAATGGACTCTTATTTATTGACGTGGCCCAAATCTGGCCCGCATTCTGTAGAGTGACTTCTATTATTTTATGTGGCCCAGGTCTGGCCCAGACACTTTAAGGCAGATCTGGCTGAGAATCGGCTTGGTCCCCGGGCCAAATGTGGCTGTAAATGTAAATCTAATTCAGCAGTGAAACACAAATACAACCATTTAAAAACATTAAGAAGGCTTTAATTATAAAATTACCAAATACTTTAATATAAATATATATTAACAATGAACATGTCACGCCCCTGGACTGTTTTTGTTGTGTTTTTGCTCCCCATGTGTTCTGTGACCCAGTTTTTCCCGTCTGATTGTTAATTTGATTCCAGGTGTGTCTCCTTAGTTCCTTGATTGTCCTGTCTTTAAAAGCCCCAGTCCTTTCAGTTAGTGTTTGTCGGTCTTTGAATGTCTTCCCTGCCTGTGATTTGTGTTCCCGTGTGGATTAAAAACTCAAGTTTTGTGAAATTCCTACTTTTCCTGGTTCCCGTGCTTCCCTTGAAGTGTGACAGAACAAATGCACTACAGTATAAACATTAACACACTTTTTATAGCTCTACTTTCTCAACTGTCACCCGGAATTCAGAAAATGTAGCTATACTGTTCAGTGCAAACTCATTGTAACACATTAAAGTAATTTAAATTAAACTTATATACACATAGAAATAGACATGCATAAATACATAAAATATATACAAATAATTTAATGTTTTTATGACACAAACTGCAGGGTGGTCACATATACAATACAACATTCATTGTGCTTCGTGTTCATAGTGAGTTTGATATTTATTCTGTCAATGCTGTTAGGATGAAAATAGCAAATTCTAAAATGACATATTTATGAACTGACGCTGAATATGTTCATACTCATTTAAATTAAGTTAAATAATTTAGTATGCTAATATAATTACTTTTTCATATTATTATGCTACAGATCTCATCAGAGATGTTCAGTGTTACCTGGCTGCAGGACATCTGCACATTTCATCTCCGGTGTCTGGCGTCCGGTGATCAGAATCCCTCGTACAGCTGGACCGGTCATCAGATCCAGACTCAAGGATCTCACCTGAATATCAGCCTCCATCCAGCAGAGAGCGCTACACTCACCTGCACAGCTGACAACTAAGGCACGGCGGCGAGTGAGAGATCGTGGGGGTTTTTTACATGTGAGAAGGGTACATCGCCTCAACGGACGCGTGAAAGACGTCGCCTCCACAGACTCGTGACGCCAAATACCTCAAATAGTTTTACTTAACACTCTGTTATGGTGCTCATAGTAGTCCTGTTTGCCGAGTCATGTCGACCATAAAATGTGCGAATATTAGGTCAGGGGATGAGTCTATACATCATGTTGGTCAAGAGAAGGTGATGAAATGGTATTTTAATAGAATTGTTAGGTGCATTTTGAAACATATTAAATTATCGATTATTTTGTTAAATGAGCAATCTACTGATGATTTGTTTTTTTAATGTAATAAAGATAGACTTAAATGAACAGTAGCTTAAACATTAAATCTTTAAAAATAGACTTAAATAGGCTACCTGTAACGATGAGGAAATAATAATTGGTTTAAATAAAACATAAAAAGCGAGTAATCATATGGTTTCATTGAGCAACACTGTTAAAATGCATAAAGAAATATACATCTATACAGTGGCGCCTGCAGGTGTATGCGTAAGGTGCGTATGAGCGCTCAGGCTGACCTGAGATTTGCCCCGCAAACATTTAAGCAATTATAGGCCTGTGTGTCCCGTATTTCTGTCGACTGAACCAGCCATGCCATTAATAATGAACTGATCAGTCTTTTGCATGCTAAAGTAAATTTCTGCTTATAAACATTACGCCAAATAGAAACAGAAAATCGTGCTACATGCACTTGAGATCGGGTTGGACTACAACAATTAATTTGTAGCCTATTTTATTCATGACAATGTTTTACATTGAAGCTACCCGTAAAATGTATAGTGAAAAGTTCTTTAAAGACATCTGGAATGCAATAAAGTAATTTTTAAAGTTTTTTTTTTTTTTTTAAGCATTTGCTGCTATGATCAGCTCACTGTCTGCCGCTGGCCGCTTGGTCGTTTCTTAAAAAAACTAAAAAAACAACTTACATTTAAGGAACAAAAAGTGGTCCAAACGTTTTTCTAAATTAACTTAATAAAGAAACGAAATATAATCACTTTACCATTACAACCAAATGAGAGGGCGGGACTTGATTTCCTCCTTCGAGAATTGATTGGATCGATGGAAGTTGGGGCGTTACTAACAAAATGGAGGCAGATCTGAAATGCCAGTTTGCAGTTAGTGGTGGAGGATTTCTCAGCACTGGATTAACCGCCGACACCCAAACATGAATAATGAGCTATTTATTAGGGATGACGACCACGATCAACAGCACAAAACATGCCAAAACAGCGTTTTCAAGTTTTCATCGGACTGTCCTTAGCGACACGCCAATACATCGACTGGTGTTGTTCAAGAATGCGTGGAGCTACAATCATTGCGTGACGACTGCTGCATTCCGAAGGACTGATTCGTTGAATGACACTGTGCCTCATCAAACTTAACCCGAATCCTTCCATTTACTGTACAACCACAATTATCCACTGCATTTGCAGCATCTTCCCTCAACTCTTCGCAGAAGTCAGCTAAAGCTAACAAATCATCAACAATCCCTCGCCAAACACCATCAGATTCCCCTGACATTTTGCATCCCTCGAACCCTTCTTCAAACTACCGCTGTAATGACGTATAGCTTTTCTAACTGTCCAATGAGAGTGCGTGTTACATATAGTGAAAGTGACATACGGCCAAGTATGGACAGACAGACACACAGACACACAGACACAGACACAGACACAGACAGACAGACAGACACAGACACAGACAGACAGACAGACAGACAGACAGACACAGACACACACGCACGCACACGTTGCAGCGCCCGGGGAGCAGTTAGGGGTTCAGTGCCTTGCTCAAGGGCACCTCAGTTGTGGTATTGAGGGTGGAGAGAGCACTGGACATTCACTCCCCCCACCTACAATTCCTGCCGGCCCGAGACTCAAACTCGCAACCTTTGGATTATGAGTCCGACTCTCTAACCATTAGGCCACGACTTCCCCCAGTCGAAAGAGGGGTTGGCTCTTCAAATTGAGGCTAAAGTTGATTGGTTGCTCCTTTGTGTGTACTGTCCTATGGCATTTTTTAACTCGATTGACAATTGGATAAAGAAAAGCAATTGGCAAATAGAGAGAGAAAAGCGTTTGCCAAATGCTTTTTTTAAAAAGCGATTTAAAAAGTGCATTTAAAATGATTAATTAATGTACTTTTTATTATTTTATTAATCCACGTTTTAAAACATGAATTAAATAAGCAGTTTTAAATTTTTCTTTTTATTTACACATTTAAAAATGATTTTGTTTTATTGATTGTTTTGTTGTTTTATTAAACTACATATAAAAACACGAATTAAATAAACATCTTTAAATATGTCAATTAATTTGTCCATTTAAAAGTAATTTATTTATATACATTTTTATGTTTGAATTATTAAATCAATAAATTGATTCTTCATTTTATTTTTAAGTGGCTCTCTTGGTCCTCCATACAAAATATGGTTGTTCATTTTGTTAATAACAAAATCAACAATCTAAGACCAAAAAACCAAAACAAACAAAGAAACATTTTCAAACATTCAAAAAAAGCTTGGTGTTTTTAGTGCTGCTAACATACAACTACACCAGCTATTTAACTTAAATGACCCTGTGTTAACAAACAATTGTGAAAAATTATTGCACAAAAAAGAATGCATAAATTATTATTTTTATGTTTATTTAATATAAATGTCACCTGCAATATCTCAGTTACGAGATATGAAATGTGTGAAAACATGAATGTAAATATATATGCAAGCAGAAACACAGACACTATTTTATAATACAAAGAATACATTGTATTTAAATCAATCTGTCAAACACTATTTATTTGCTTCTATTGGTGCTGCATATAAATTATGTAATGAAGTAATAAATTTAGAGCAATTTCTTCTAGAGCTGTGTTAAACAAGTGCTCAGAAATTTGCTTAAAACAACACTGGACCACATTGACTTTCATTGTACACACAAAAAACAGATACATTGATACATTTTTTTTTATGACAGACAGTCAAAGGTTTGGATTGACTTGAGTAATTATTTTTTGTGTACATAACTTTACCTTTGATTAGTTATTGAGGCTGACCAGACTGTAGAGGAGAGTTTTCTGGTTGAGATTCTCCACATTGATTTGGGACTGATGTCTGGTTAATGTTATACTGCTGAGCTATAATAGAAACAAAGAGCATTATGGTCACTTAAGAGTATCTGCAGTGACTATCTAGGATGATATTCAGATCTTTTAGTGAGCCTTTACTCAATAACATCTTTCATTTGTTGCTGTTCAGTTGCATTAATCATGTTATAAACTGCTCCACACCTTTGTTCTTCTTGTATCTCCACAGCAGCAGCAGCAGCAGTGAGATGAAGATCAACAAGCAAACACTCAATCCCACAACTACTCCAGTGACCAGAAGAGAAGATGAAGCTGCTGAGACTGGAGAACATGACAAACACACAGATCTGTTAGTGAGTGACATACTGTATGATACAATTACAGACATGCATAAAATCACTCGTTATTTCAAGACTTCTGACTTTTACCTATACTGATGTTATAACAATAATTTCATCATAAAGATAGTGTTTATTTTTTATACATGCTGCACATTCTATAATAAACCTTGTTTGCTTAAAAGGGTCATGACATGTATTTTTTTATTATTGTAATATGTTCCTTGAGGTTTAAAGGTTAAAAAAGTGGAAAATTATTATTTTCAAGCCTCAGTCTGACCCTCTCTCTAAAACAACCTGTTTTTAAGGGGAGGGTCCTTTCAAGGCTTCTCCGTAATCAGCCACTGTTATGATTGGCTAACATCATTGCATAGGAAACACTATCAGCGCCCCCTCGCTATTGCATGTTTTGAGTGTTTTGACAACATGATCAAAAATGAAACAAAAAATATTTTTCAGACAAAGCATTACTAAATCATTTGCTGACAATGTGTTGCAGCTGCAGTTTGACCTAGTACTGCTTCATCTTTCAACAAGCGTTTCTTTGCAAACTCTACATGACACCGTGCCTCGTTTACAAAACAAAATTCTCCAGTCAATTCTCTGACACGGTACGGGATGTCATTTGACCTGAAATCACTGAACTCATTTAGAGCCTAAACCTAAAAGTTAGATTTACCTTTTTGATTAACAACCCTGTGATTCAACCGTATCCACTAATTAAAAGGATTTCTTGAAAGTTGTTCTGATAATAATAATAATAATAATAATAATAATAATAATAATAATAATAATAATAATAATAATAATAATAATAATAAATAAATAAATAAATAAATGCTTCTTTCAGGCACATACATACAGTACATCAAGAATCTGTGTAGGAATCTCAACAACGGTGACAAACAACATATTCAGAAAACAGATCAACTCTAATCATCAGAAAATGATTGTGTACAGTTGTTGAGATTCACAGGTTTATTCTTGATGTTTGTGTGTCCAAATAAAATAATTTTTTAAAAGTTTTTTGATCAAATAACATTTAAGAAATCCTTGTATTGTATTGAAAATCTGCTATAATCAACAATGTAAATCTAACTCAGAGATTTGGCTCTAAATGAGTTCAGAGATTCAGGTCAAACAATGTTTTTCTTTTTTTCTTTGCTTGTCTGTCTGTTATAACTCAGTTATAACCTGGGAAGGTTACTTTGGAAATGTAATAGGTTACAGATTACAAGTTACCCTATTTAAAATGTAGTAAGTAGTGTAACTTTTCAATTACTTTATTAAAGTAATGTAACTGATTATATTTGATTATATTTGATTACTTTTCTAAATTTCTAATGTTTTCTAATATAATTTTTAAATCATTTCTAAAACATGTAAACCAGGCAGGGTTAACCTTGCATCAGTACTCAACACTGTCAGACTTTCGAAATCCTTCATCACTTTTATTAAAATTATAATAATTTAATTTTAAAGGTTCTGAGGTTAAATACAGATTTAAAACCATAACAAGAAATAGTTTAATAGCTATGATACGGTTTTTGAAATCAAATCTTTGCATAGCTATGACAGGAAACACTGGCATCTAACAGTAGCTTAGAAAAAACAAGTTAATCTTAAAAAATAAAAGCAAAGTGTCAGAGAGTCACTGTCTCCGTCATCACCAGGAATCACGAGATCGCAATCACCTGCATTCTAATCACCAACACCTGCGCACCCTCATCAGCACTCCCATAAAGCACTCACACTCTTTGGCATTCATCGTCCGGTCTACGGTTCACACCCTGAACACAGACCAGGCTCCTCTTTTCCCGTAACTCTCTTGTGCTTCCTCCTCAGATCTCCCCTGTGACACTCCACCGTTACTCCAGCGAATACCTACGGTTACTTCCATTGCTCCCCGGATACTCACTCCCAAGGACATTACTCTTTACCCCTTCCTGGACCCTCATTGACTCCCTCACCTCCTCTGTTTATTCATTCATTTAAATAAAGTCACATTGCACCTCTCACCCTTGGTTATCGGCTCAGTTTGTGACAGAAGACCGGACCAACACCGACACCGGCATGGATCCCCAACCTCAGATATCCTGGAGGAGCTAGTGAACACTCTGCGGGCCTCCTTGCTTCCACCTCCAGCTCCTCCATCTGCCTCGGCCAGTCCCATGGCGCTGCCTGCTACCTACGCGGGTGATCCGGGTGAGTGTGGCGGCTTCTTACTCCAACTGTCCCTTTATCTGGAGATGCAGATTCTCTCCTGTCCGGGAGAGCGTTAAATTGGGTTAAAGCAATATGGGACGCCAATACTGCCATAATTAATTCCTATGAAGCTTTTACCCGTCATTTTAAGGAAGTGTTTGGATCAGCTACCGGAGCGCTCTCGGTGTCTGACCAACTCCTCAACCTCCGTCAAAACACTTCTTCCACCCAGGAATACACTCTACAGTTCCACACTCTGGCGGCCTCAAGCGGCTGGAATGAAGCGGCGCTCATCAGCGCCTATCGACAAGGTTTGGAGCCTTCTATTCGCAGACAAATGGTGATTCTGACGATTCCTTGGGATTGGAAGGATTCATGCAACGTGCTAATAGAATCTCCCAGCGTCTCACCGCCTGCGACATGTCGAAGCCGCTCACCAGCCCATCTCACCCGCTGCCACCCTCCAGTACCAGAGCCCATGCTCGTTGACACGGCTCGTCTCTCTAACCGTGAGCGTGGAAGGCGTTTAACATCAGGCTTGTGTCTTTACTGTGCCTCAGCGGAACACTTCATTAAGGCCTGTCCCATTAGACCCCCGTCCTGCGGTGAGTACACTTCAAACCAATCCCTGATCTCCAAACTGTCAGTTATCTCAGTACAACTACTCACCCCTCTGCAATCCGTTTCAGCTACAGCCTTGGTCGACTCGGGCTCCTCGGGGAACTTTATCTCCCAGGACTTCGCCAGTCGTCTCCGCCTGTCCCTCCAACGACGATCCCAGGAGCTCCGAGTCGAGACGATCAATGGAAAGCCGCTAGGACGTGGGCGGGTCCAGTATGAGGTTCCAGCTATGCCACTCAAGGTGGGAATCCTGCATGAGGAGGAAATAAAATTTCTGGTACTGGAGAGCTCCACCGTGGATATCATCCTGGGACGCCCCTGGCTCATCCTCCACTCTCCGGTAATCAGATGGGAGACCAGTGAGATAATCCGTTGGGGTGAAGGATGCCATCAACAGTGTCTCAAGAGAATTCCACGACCAACTTCTAAGTCCTCAGAACTCCAAGTGGCCTCCACACGGATTGAGAGTCCTGACTCCGAGGAAGTTCATGAAGTCCCATCTGATTACAGGGCGTTCCAGGATGTCTTTTGTAAGCAGGCAGCCACACAACTACCACCTCATCGGCCATGGGACTGTGCTATAGATCTGCTGCCTGGGTACAAACTCCCCAAGGGTCGAGTATACCCTCTGTCCATCCCGGAGCGCGGGGCTATGGAGGAATACATCGAGGAGGCTCTCAAACAGGGATATATCCGGCCATCCAGTTCTCCAGCGGCTTCAAGTTCTTTCTTCGTGGGTCAGAAGGACGAGGGCTTGCGGCCTTGTATTGACTATAGAGCCCTCAACTCCCAAACCGTCAAGCTCCCCTATCCACTTCCCCTGGTCCCGGCCGCCCTCGAGGAACTCCGTGGGGCCCGCATCTTCTGGCTGGACCTGCGCGCAGCGCATATAACCTCGTTCGGATCAGGAAAGGGGACGAGTGGAAGACCGCCTTCATTACCCGTCTGGCCACTATGAGTATCGGGTCATGCCCTATGGCCTTGCCAACGCCTTCAGTATTTCAGGGTTCATGAACGAGGTGTTCCGGGAGTTCCTCCATCGTTTCGTCGTGGTGTACATTGATGACATCTTGATATACTCCCGAACCTGGCCGACCATCGCCACCACGTTGCGCGGGTCCTCGAGAGGCTTCGATACCATCAGCTCTACCTCAAACTGGAAAAGTGCGAGTTCCATCGCCCCACGGTACAGTTCCTCGGTTACATCATTGGCGAAGAAGGAATACAGATGGACCAGGGGAAGGTATCTGCTGTCTCCACCTGGCCCATTCCCCAAACGATCAAGGAACTCCAGAGGTTTCTAGGATTTGCTAATTTCTATCGCCGCTTTATCAAAGATTTCAGCATGCTCACAGCTCCACTTACCACCTTGCTCCGAGGAAAACCCAAGTCCCTGTCCTTCAATCCCAGCGCCCACGAAGCCTTGACGCCTTGAAGAAGGCATTCAGTACGGCCCCTATCCTCCGCCATCCCAACCCCGATCAGCCTTTCGTTGTGGAAGTGGACGCCTCTGACACCGGCGTCGGGGCCGTATTGTCACAACATTATGGCGAGCCTCCCAGCCTCCAGCCCTGCGCTTATTATTCGAGAAAACTGACCCCAGCGTGAAGAATTATGACATCGGCAACAGAGAACTCCTAGCCATTAAACTGGCCCTTGAGGAGTGGCGGCACTGGCTGGAGGGAGCCCAACATCCATTCACAGTCATCACCGATCACAAGAACCTCCAGTACCTCCGTGAAGCCGAAGACTCAACTCCCGTCAAGCCCGGTGGGCCTTATTCTTCACTCGATTTCACTTCACCATCACCTACCGTCCGGAAACCGTAATGGCAAGGCTGATGCCCTCTCACGTATCTATTCACCAGACTCCCCCACCGATCCAGAACCGATTCTCCCTCCAGCCCTCATAGTAAATCCCATCGTCTGGAACATTGACGACGACATCCGAGCCGCCACCCTCCCGCCGGGAGGCCCAGAAGGGAAGACTTGCGTCCCCTACGGATCTTCGGATACCCCTTCTGGGCTCAGTTCACTCCTTGCCGGGCTCTGGACACCCAGGCAGACAGCGGACCCTCTCGCTCCTCCAAGCTCGGTACTGGTGGCCCAGTATGTCCCGTGATGTCACCAGTGCGTCCAGAGTTGCTCAGTCTGCGCCATGTCTTCCACTCCTCGTCAGCTACCGGTGGGCAAGCTCACTCCTCTCCCTATTCCTCGCCGACCGTGGTCCCACATCGGAATCGACTTTGTGACGGATTTACCAGACTCAGACGGGAGCACATGTGTACTGGTAGTCGTGGATCGATTCTCCAAGGGTTGCAAACTGATTCCCCTTTCAGGCTTGCCCACCGCGATGGAAACCGCAGAACACCTCTTTCACAATGTCTTCCGCCATTATGGAATCCCGAGGACATCGTTTCCGACCGTGGACCTCAGTTCATTTCCCATGTCTGGAAGGCCTTCTTCCGCCTACTAGGAGTCACAGTGAGTTTGTCCTCGGGTTACCATCCCCAGACAAATGGCCAGACTGAGCGGAAGATTCAAGAACTTGGACGGTACCTCCGGGCATACTGTTACGAAGATCAACACAGCTGGAGCCGTTTCCTCCGTGGGCGGTATGCACAGAATTCCCTCAGGCAAGACACCACCGGCCTAACTCCCTTCCAGTGCATACTGGTTACCAACCACCGCTCTTCCGTGGACGGAGAGCCGTCTGAGGTTCCAGCTGTGGACCACTGGTTCCGGGTGAGCGAGAGTGTGGGACTCAGCGCACGTCCATCTGCAACGGGCAGTGCGGAGACATAAGGCCTTCGCAGATGCCCGCCGTAAGTCTACTCCCACCTATCATCCTGGAGATAGAGTGTGGCTCTCCACCCGGGATCTGCGACTCCGCCTGCCCTGTAAAAAGCTGAGTCCCGCTATATAGGTCCGTTCAAGATTCTGAGGCAGATCAATGAGGTTGCATATCAGCTCCAGCTCCCTCCCAGGTACCGAATTCACCCCACATTCCACGTGTCCCTGTTAAAACCCTGTTCTTCTCTCACCCCAGATTCACAAGAACCGGACGAGCCTCCTCCTCCTGACATCCTGGACCAACCTTCCATCTACCAGGTCCACGAAATCCTGGATTCACGGCGGCGGGGAGGCCGACTGGAGTACTTAGTCGACTGGGAGGGCTATGGACCTGAGGAAAGATCCTGGGTGGCCAGGGACGACATCCTTGACCCCCTATTACTCCAGGAATTCCATCGCAACCATCCTAACCGTCCTGCACCCAGAGGTCGAGGTCGCCCCCGTCGCCGTGTAAGGGCGTCAGGAGCCGCCCCTGGAGGGGGGGGGTAGTGTCAGAGAGTCACTGTCTCCGTCATCACCAGGAATCACGAGATCGCAATCACCTGCATTCTAATCACCAACACCTGCGCACCCTCATCAGCACTCCCATAAAGCACTCACACTCTCTGGCATTCATCGTCCGGTCTACGGTTCACACCCTGAACACAGACCAGACTCCTCTTTTCCCGTAACTCTCTTGTGCTTCCTCCTCAGATCTCCCCTGTGACACTCCACCGTTACTCCAGCGAATACCTACGATTACTTCCATTGCTCCCCGGATACTCACTCCCAAGGACATTACTCTTTACCCCTTCCTGGACCCTCATTGACTCCCTCACCTCCTCTGTTTATTCATTCATTTAAATAAAGTCACATTGCACCTCTCACCCTTGGTTATCGGCTCAGTTTGTGACACAAATACACTAATCCAAATAGGAGTTATTGAATAAATATGTCATATTCTGTGTCCTAAACTCCTGAAACAAAAGTGTCTCATATTTTAGAGCAGTCACTGCAATTTATGAAAGAAATCAATTAAATCTGTATGTGGGTGTGTGTGAATACAATTCAGATGTAACCCCCTTATACATATACATATAGCCTGACTACGTCAGACTTCGTACTTCCGCTCATTTTCATTTCGCTTCTGTACTCAGTCTGACATAGCAGACCATCTCCCAGTTTATCTCCGGCTCCGCAGCAGCCGGCCAATCAATGAACAGAGGGCGGGCTGAGAGCCGTGACGTAGACGCTAAGCGCTGAATTTAAGATTGTAGTTTAGGTGACGGAAATCTAAAATGACAGTGGACATGGAGACACGGGATGCTATTCGCTCTGTTGTGGTGAATATTCCCGGCATTTGCCAACCGAAGCCCGAACAAGAAGAGTGTTTGGTTCACATTATGAATGGAGGCGATGTTGTGGCCCTACTCCCGACAGGTTTTGGGAAAAGTTTAATTTATCAACTGTTGCCGATCGTCAGCGAGAAGCTGGGGAGGCCAAAGTTCGGCAAGGCAATAATTGTGGATGCGTTGATTTACTTCAAATAATCTGCAAAAGTCGTTCACAGCCATCTTCACTCTGGTATTTTGCTCGATGGTTTTGTTTTTGCCACATACCTGTGTTTACAGCGGAAGTTTGAGGCGGCTGAGCCGGTGAATAACATGCGTCATAACCAACCGTTATGTGATTGGCTTACGGGTACACCAATGATTTTAAACTTCAGACAAGCGCCCCCTCCCCCCCCCGCCCACGAGAAAGTAAATGCTTGTTAATTATGCCCTTACCAGGCTAGTGTACATATTCTGTAAGCCTTCTTTTTTTCCTCAGACGTTTTCCTCTTCTGTTTTTTATCCGCCATCTCTTTCTGTCGTCGCTCGGCTCGGCTAATGTCCGTTATGTGCACTGATGAGCACTCTCTCCTCCACATCATGAGTAGACACGCCCCTTACTGCTGATTGGCTACAAGTTTGTTTTGGTTCTGGGCCCGACTCAGTTTTCTAAAGCGTTTTTGAAAAAATACATACCCCACCTTTAAAGGTGCTGTATGTAGGATTTTGACTCTACTAAAGCATAAAAATACCATAATATGTTTGCAGATATTTAAGAAACATGCTAAGTTAACATACTTGTTTATCTGAAAAACAATGCTACAGTCAGTTATTCTCCTTTGAAAATGTGCATTCCGGCCCGGAATGTCTGTGTTTGTTATGGTTTGTGAAACCCGCCCACTGCCAGTTTACCCAATTGTATTTCGGCACCGCGGGTTGCCAGTTGGCGGAAAACACAGCATATTTAATTGTATTCATCGTCATGTGCGCTCCTTCCTGTTGGTGTCGTTAATCTGGCAACCTGCATGTGAGTCAAGTCTGAGGAGGAGGGGCCGGGTGAAAATAACCGTCTCCAATATTTTGAATTTGGACTGCAATACCTAGTTCAACCACTCGGTGTCAATCCTACATACAGCACCTTTAAGGCAAATTTGATTTTTCATGTCATGACCCCTTTAAAGTCGGCATGAAATCAAAATTGACTATTCTTATTTTTTGATGGACTACTGTAGTGTTTATTATAAAGAATTTATCCGTGCACTTCATTATTTTTTTCAAATCCATGTGCCCTCATAATCTTTAATCAAAAATATTAATCTCCCCTCCCCCTCAAAACGACTCATCTACTCTTCCGGTCACGAGTGATGGCGCAAGGGCGGCGCTAGTGATGTAAGGGGTAAACGCTGGGATAAACGACAGGGGAAAAGCTAAAGCTGATGCTTCACTTTATAGCACTGACACCAGTCATGAGGGAGTATGTACACTGTAAAGATATTAGGATATTATGACAACATTACTCTTCGGACATCGCAAACTAATTTGTTTCATGAATTTGACTTAACCTGATGGAGGATGCGCTCAGTCATTCAGGCAGTCTCTCTCTCTCTCTCTCTATTTGTCTGTCGCGCTGTTTAGACATTTTTTGTGCTGTTGATCGTGGTCGTCATCCCTAATAAATACAACATTTATTCATGCTTGGGTGTCGGCGGTGAATTCAATGCCGAGAAATCCCCCACCACTAACTGCAAACTGGCATTTCAGATCTACCTCCATTTTGTTAGTAACGCCCCAAATTCCATCGATCCAATCAATTTCCGAAGGACGAAATCAAGTCCCGTCCTCTCATTTCAGATGCCGTTTCACTCGGATATACGTCACAGTAGAGAAGAAAAGACAGTCGCAACTTCTGTTTCATGCCGACTTTAAAAAGGTGGTGTGTTGAAACCCCTCAAAACTGGCAATTACTTTAAGTGCATCATACTGTGGTGCCTGGTAATGTTGAAAATTAGGTGAGTGTTTTTCACCATATTTACTCACCATTAAGAGCCAGATTTATTTGGTTACTGTCCTGTGAGGATGAAGGTCTTTCATCTCTCTGTCCTCTACACCAGTACTGACCCTGATCAGACTCAGTAGCTCCTCTGATAGTGAGAGTGTCTCTGTTTACAGTGTAACGATCAGACGACTGTAATATTACACTGTCTTTATACCACTCATATCTCCAGTCACTGTAATTAGACTCTATAACACACGTCAGATTGACTGTCTCTCCGGTGATTACAGGTCTGTCTGGTGTCATGGTCAGTGTAGATCTGGGTAAAGCTGATCAACATAAAAGCAGACAAATAACAAATAATGTATATGTGACCCTGGACCACAAAACCAGTCTTAAGTCGCTGGGGTACATTTGTAGCAATAGCCAAAAATACATTGTATGGGTCAAAATTATCGATTTTTTAATGCCAAAAATCATTAGGATATTAAGTAAAGATCATGTTCCATGAAGATATTTTGTAAATTTCTTACCATAAATATATCAAAACTTCATTTTTGTTTAGTAATATGCATTGCTAAGAACTTCATTTGGACAACTTTAAAGGTGATTTTCTCAATATTTTGATTTTTTTGCTCCCTCAGATTCCAGATTTTCAAATAGTTGTATCTCGGCCAAATATTGTCCGATCCTAACAAACCATACATCAATGGAAAGCTTATTTATTCAGCTTTCATATGATGTATGAATCTCAATTTTGAAAAATTGACACTTAAGGCTGGTTTTGTGGTCCAGGGTCACACATATACATATATATATATATATATATATATATATATATATATATATATATATATATATATATATATTCATATATATATTCATTCAAGAAGAAAATAATCTTAAGGTCAAAGTATTTATTGAATTAATTTTAATTTATTTAACAAAACATAAATATATCAGTAATAGAAGAATAAGAGAGGAAGGCAGAGAATACGTTAATACATAATAATTATCAAACATAGTGACACTGTAAAGCTGTTTTGAAACAATTTGTATTGTAAAAAGCACTATATAAATAAAAATGACTTGACTTGATTACAATACTGGTATCTTTATTATTGAAACTTTAGTATTTGCAAATTCACAAAGCAAAAATTGTGTGTGCATATCACTCCAGTTAAGCTCTAAATCTTCTCTTCAAACAAATGAGGACAGCCTTTAGGAGAGATGGTGGAGGGTGGGGGTCATAGAGACAAAGGTGAGATTAATTTGACTGTTGAATCACAGGAAATACATGATAGTTACACAATAATACTGGCATATTTAATATAGAACAATGTGAAGGAAGCATGGCCATCTAAAATCACTATAACAATGAACACTTAACCACACAAATGAGGACATCCTGAAGAGGTAGAGGGGGAATAATGAGTCATATGACCACAATACCTTCAGTGTAAAAATTTCAGTGTAAAAATTATTCTGAATAATTTTTAAACAATACAAATTATTTAATCTCACCTTGCTATAACATTTTTTTTTTTCATCATCTCACTCTTCTCTGCTACTCTGTTAATTATAGTGTCAGTGTCCAAATCCACAAGAATGTCCTTTTCGATGGCCATCAACATGAAGCCTTCTAAATGATTGGAAGACAGACAGCTCCTGAGCTTGCTCTTTATGTATTTCAACATTGAAAATTATCGTTCACAGGCCACCTGGGTTATTGAGAGTGTCAGTAAGAACTTATATGCAAGTCCAAGCAGGTTGTGGCGGAACTGGGAAAGTGAAACCAAAACAATTGTCGTGACCGCCAGCGAATAGGAACGAGAGTCTAATTTGGGAAGGAAGTGAGGTATCTATATATAGTGGAACAGAATCAAAAAGATGGTGGTGGTTTTTTGAACAAAGGAAGAAGTTGCGAGTAATTAGGGTGGAAGTCGCACTGGTTTCGGCTGAGAGCACTTACACGCTCTGTGTATGCTGGAGTGTCGCCGGAGGGTTTAAAAGAAATCGTTATCCGAGCTGCGGGACCAGCGCAGAGGCGTGTGTGGTTCGGGAGCGAAGGGAAGTGTTCCTACCTGGATACCGTTTTTTCCTTGGAGAAAATCCACCTCCATTTACTGTTTGGAAAACTGTTTCCCCGGGATAACGAGCGGCCGGTCATATGGCTCATGGCTTGCGTACCACACACACACACACACCCCCAAAGTTCACTCACACCACATTCGCTCAAGCATACTGTAATGTACAACTCCCCTTAATGTGAGTATTTTCTTTTTGTCGTCTTATATGAAGTTGTATAATCAAGTGAGTGACTAAAATTAATCTTGTTTGTATTTTTCCCTTTTTTTTTCTTTCTTTTTATCGGTTGGAATTGTAAATTAAGAACTGGCCTATTGCAACTGCCGCTGCGAATACTGACTTAGACTGGAGGCTCTAGGTCGCTGCAGTACTAGCGATTATTTATAGTTTTTTTTTTTTTTTGATGATGCAATGTGTAAACCTATTCATGTGACATAATCATTTGACACAATTGTTTGTGTCTATTGTATGTAACCGGTGGCTTTTTCAAGGCTATCTGGGTTAAATTCCTTTTTGACAGGTTTATTCCTGTCTGGCGCCCGAACTTTTGAGAGTCACTTAAATATTTTTTCTCTGAAACTATTTACTTGGGGCCGCCACCGTTACAAGGTGATATGCACCTGTGAGCATGTTGAATCTTTGGAGAATCTGAAAACAGCACATTGGACACTCTTTGCAGGACTCATAGCTTTTGTTTTTAATATCCATTTCCTCTTCCTTGCCATCAGGTCCTTCCTCCACTGTCCTGATTGTATACTCCTCCAGTGGAGATTGTTTCAGCTTGTCCCACTGGCCTGCTAAGCTTTTCAGCTCTGACTTCAGGTTGTCAGCTGTTGCCCTACTATCAAATTTAACCAGGCACTTGCTCAGATCTTCATGTGCAGATTCAGGTAGAGCACTGTTTCGGATCAGAGGGAAGTTTTTAGGATCCAGAAAGGACAAATCTGCATAAAGTGTGCCATGGGTCAGAAGTCATATGTGGATGGCCTCAATAGCTGTATCAAGAATTTCATGTACCATCACCTCATAGGCTTTCTCTGCATCATTTGTGGTCTCATCATGAGCCATCTCTCCTGGCATGTTTTTTTTTCTTCTTCGTTCTTTTTTGTGGAAGTATTTTGATGTTTGTCTCCTCATCCAGCTGCTTAATTTTTCCATTTGCCCATTTCACAAAGTTGTCAGCGGCATCCTTGACAGCCTGGAAGTCTCTTGATATCTGTTTAAGGGCATCATGTGTTGACATGACCATCCTATGGGCTGAAAGGATATCCACTCCTCCCGTCTGCAGGTACTTTGAGAGTGGACCTGTATGCTCAAACATGCGGAGAAACAACTGAGCTGTCAGAATTGACTCATACCTGAGTAGGCCCTCTTTGTACCCTCTGGCTTTGGTGCGTACATTTGCTTTCACTGACTTCTGTTCTTGTATGGCTCCAAGCGTGGACACCACATCAATGTACAGACATTCTTGAGGCTTTCCAAATGACCCAAATATATATTTTTAGGGCATCATGCTTCGCCCACCATCTTGTCTCTCCAATCGGAGCAATGCATCTGTGTCTCTTGTCATGACTCTTTTTCTCCCACAAGTTCACTCTCTGGTATGAATCTTTGATAAATACTGCTGTGTCCTTAAGCAAATCAAAAAGTGATCCACTCTCAATCACTATTTTAGTGGTGTCAGACAACACCAGATTGAGGACATGTGCATAGCATCATACATGAATGTGTTTGGGGGATTGTGAGGCCAGCAGTGCAGAGAAGCCCCTGCATGTTTGAAGCCCCGTCTGTGGAATTTCCAATGCACATGCTTATATCCAGATCCAAATGCTCAAGGACCTCTGTCAGCAAATTCACAAAAGACTGTCTAGTGGATGCATGGCAACGGACCACGGCAACAAGTCTCTCATTAACAACATCAGTCACATACCTCAAAATGACTGAGCATTGGTCTTGTCCTGTTATGTCCTGGTTGTGTCCAGCTGGACAGAAAACATCCCAGCTTTCTTGATGTCAGTGGAGATATTTTCCTGAATTAAGTTGCAGATGGTATCAATCTTGACGGTAGTTTTTGACAGTAAAGTAATGAGGGAACCTCTGCCTCTTGATCCTGACGATGCATGCAATGTTTTGCTTTTCTTAATAACATTGCTGAGATGCTCTTTCAAGCAGACATCATAATTTCCCAATAAAATTATCATCTCCAAAAAATTTCCATGGTCAATGCTATTGATGTCCAATGTATATGCAGCCTCATTCTCTACCTGTCTGTAGCATAGACCTCTCTTCCCTATTACTTTCACAACCTCCACTACTCGTTCCAAAACTTGACGCCTCCTTTTTACTTGATCTCTGTGCGCTGTCAGTTGTCTGGCCCCTAATAGGTTGCTAATGTCAGCTTTTGAGCATTTAAAAAAATAGGCTTCAGCACAAGTTCTGTGTGCCATGCTTTTTTTATGCTCTTCGACTCTCTGGTGAACATGTCTCCAGTCTGACATTCCAGTCACAAAAGTGCTGGAGTCAGTTACCTTGCTGAATGCCAGGCATACAAAACAAAGCATGACGTTTGCTACAATATGTCAGCCACTTTCTGAGTATGCCATATCTACTTGTGAACGCCTTCTTCACTACAGGGTTGTTCACATCTTGTCTGGGGCCAGGTCGGGACGAACAAAGTAATCATGTACACCCTGATCTTCCTCTCTCTCCTCCTTTTCTACAACCTGTACTCCCATGGTGTTGTTTAAATTGTACAGATTTTAGGTATCAAGTAAATAACTCAATTATTCATCTCTCTCTATCTTGTTAAGCAAGGTTGTAGAAAAGGAGGAGAGAGAGGATCAACTAGTAATGACCAGAGCTGTTTATTCAATATTTATTGCTTGGAGCTGTTCTAATTTTTTTTATTTGTTTTTATTTATTTATTTTTATTTGATAGCCTATTAAATGGTGAATTCAAATATTTAATGTTGATGATTAATATTATCTCAATGTTTACACAGTTAAAATCATTCTTTTGTTTAATAATAAATGAGAAATTAGGTGTTTATATGTATGTGACATATGGCAATTAGGCCAATGCTGTACATGTTTGGTTATTTGACCTGCAGTCTGCATTTAAGAGCAATGGATAGTGGGTTCTGGCCAAACAAGTGAAACATTTTACCAGAGCAGTCTGCAGAGGTGGTGTACAGGTATATTATATAGCCACGCATCATTTCAGAGGAATGTTTTATTACATCCATTTTATCTTAACTTTTTTTCTTTATGTACTAAAACACATTTGCATTAAGTCATTTTAGATTTCATGTAAATATTTTAATTGTAGAATAAGACAGAATAATATTTTATAGTTAATATAACGTAATAAAGGCTATGCATGTCAATTACTGCAATATTCATGTACTTTACTGTTATGACAATAACCACATGGTTTAAAAACACAAACCATATATTGTCCCAATCATTTGTTTTTCACGTTTCACAAGCCACTTGCGACGTTTCTGCTTTTAATCTGCTACACTGTTAAAAAAAAAAAAGTGGAACCAAATTAAAATTTTATACAACAAAAATTTGAGCATCTCCCACAAAAACAAGTTGAGCAAACTCAAAAATCTGCTGAAGATGGTAAAAAATATTTTTTTAAGTTCGCTCAACTTTTTTTTTTTTACAGTGTACAGCCAGAGCTATCAAGGGGTTTCTATGAATTAGTTTTAAATTTTCAGTGAAAGAACGCATTGGCCCATGGAAAACTCCATGAACACACTTGACTGCCAAAAAAGCGCGGGGCACGAATTTGTGTTTTATTAAAAAGTGTTTATGTATTCTACACTCGTGCACACATTAGGACAGGTTAGATGCCTCCGTTTCTCCTGCTTGCGAGTCCCTGTTATCAAGCTACTTACCGATTCAAGTTCAACCACTCTCCTCCCCTCCTCCTGCTTGTCCCTTTGACCCGCATCACTCACAGAGCAAGTCTGTTGTTGATAATGCTGCTGTGAAAGGTTCAGAACTGCCGAAGAGGAAGAGGCTACTGCTGCAGCAGCCCCTACAGAGAACATGACGGTAATCTTCACACATTTCACGGCATCCGCATGCCGGTTTGGAAAATTGTGCCAAATTAATCAATTATAGTGTGTTAGCAATTGAGAAAAACTGTAAATTACATTTTAAAATATATTCAAATAGAAAACAGTTATTATAAATAGTAAAAAAAAAAATATTTCAATTTTAGTTTTTGCTGTGCTTTGGATCAGCTAAATGCAGGCTTGGTGAGCAGAAGAGACTTCATTAAAAAACATTACAAATCTTGCTGTTAAAAACAATTGACTGGTAACAAACACATCAAGTTGCACTCTAATGAAAAGTAGAAAGTAAAACAGCTTTTACCTTTTACTGTTATCTTAATTCCATAACTGTACTCGCTGTAGTAGTTTCCTCGTTGTGCTCTGCACCAGTAATTTCCTCCATCAGAGACGCTCACAGACCTGATTGTTTTAGTTGCATCACCCCTGGATTCAGTGTTTGGGTCTGTTCTCCAGAGAATTGTCCATCCAGTTAACTGCTCCACATCACAGCTCAGAGTAACTGTGTCTCCAGTGAACACTGAACTCTCAGGATTTACAGTCAGAGTCGGCTGAGGTTTATCTGTAAGTGACAGAGATGCAGTGTTGAGTTCACTTAGCGGTCTTCTTTCTTAATCTTTTTATTAATCAGCTGGTTGATTGATTGATACAGAAAACCATCTAGTTTATTTTGATTCCAGAAGGAAATCCCAGTGCTTAAGTTAGCCAGAGAATAATGTTAAAGTCTCAGGTAAACTCAGGTTTAAGGCTTTAGTTCTGCAAACTTTGTCATTGCTGATGGTTAATTTTTTTTATAAAAAGGACAAACCAGTGACAATTCAGTATTCACATATATGTTGGAAATTAAAAGATCAGAAGCAAGTGGTAACCATTTTAAATCCTGAACATAATGTGAAATTCTAAACCTTACATTATATTTTAAAACGCATAAAAAAAGAGTATACAATTGAAGTTGTTTTATATCTTCCACGTAAGACATCTAATTTAGTACAAGTGAATTTAAAAACTATATATATATATATATATAATTATTATTTTTATTTTTTTTCTATCTCCATGCATGTAACAATACTGTGATCTATTTGAAATCATATTCTGCACATTTAGTCTCAGTGTTGTTACAGTTACAAACCCTGGTTAGTTTAAAAAAAATATATCACTTGTATCACTTTCTCTTCTTAAAGTATTAGATATTTAAAAGTATCTTAACATTAAAATGTGTTTTGAGTCTCCTGCAATCAGTTTCATTTTGTTTTGCTCTCTGTTTTAAAGCTTTTTGTTTGTGCTGCATTTATAGCTGTTGCAGTTCCTGTTCTGACCAGTAGATGGGACTGTTTTCATCCGGAAGGTTTTAAAAGAACTGATGAGAAATTTAGAACTTATAACTTTTCAGCCTCTCCCTTATGGAAATTAACCATGGTTTTATTATAGTAAAATTGTTGTAATCCTTTTTTTTTTTTTTTTTTTTTTTTTTGGCGTATTAACTACCATTTGTATAACCACAGTTTTACTACAAATATCATGGTTAAACTATGGTTAGTGTTGTTTTGCAATTTGTGGTTACCATGGTTTAACTTTAGTAACCATGTTTTTTTGGTTTTATTATTATTATTATTATTATTATTATTATTATTATTATTATTAAGGTCTTACCTCTAACAAGCCTTCCAACCAAAATTATGTTAATGAATAACGTTAAGCGTATTTGATGCACAAGATCTTAATGGCACACAGTCATTAATTACAGTGAAAATTGTTGCAAGAAATTATCATGAGCATGTTTTCCTAAATGTAACTTTGAAAGTAAAATAAAATACATGAAATTCGTGACTTGATGAATTATTGTATTTTTTTTTATTTATTTAAATTTATTTAAGTTTGCCTGGTCTTTATCATGTGACTTGTCTGGCTCTGGCTCTGTAGATGTAACAGAGTAAAGAAAGGAAAAACAGAAACTAAATGTGAAGTGTGTCAAAATGCTTGTTTTAGTTATAAAATATTTGTTCTTGTTAAATTAACCTTGTTCAATGGTTATTTAAATAATGCATCTTGGAAAAAGGGAGACAGCTACAGGCAAGAAGGGTGTACTAAGGGTTGAATCAGCCACCTTCTCAGTTCACGTGAGCTGATGAGAAGGATGTTTTATGACCGGACCAGCAGTATTTATTGTCTGTTTGGTGCTCTTCGTGTCTTTTCCAGATTTCCTCAGTTGCAGTAAACACTAAAGTGAATGTGCTCAGCAAAACTGCTTTCGCGTGGTCATTATTGAAATAAAAGAACACATGAATCAAGAGGGGTTACACAGACATACCTCAGAAACAAATAAACAAAACTCACTTTTCAGAACTCTTGTATGACTGAACTAATTTACAACTGCATGACTGTTTGATTGATTGTTTGACTGTCGTTAATTATTTGGAAAGTGGCAACGTGCGCTGAGCAGTATGCTGTTAGTGAGGCAGAGCGCATAACTGGAAAAAAAGAGAGACTATGAAACGTACAGGAAAACATGACCAAGCAAGTTGTCCAGCGCACCAGATGATTTTATAAACACCTAAAAGAGGATTATAAGTAAACAATTTAACGTGGAGCGTTTGCTTCGCGGCATCAGTGCTTGTGCTGTTTGATGCGGGTGAGCGTTGTTTCTTCTCTTCACATTACTCTACAGCATGAGTGACACTGAGCCTTATTTTCAAGAATTTGCTGATGATGACAGAAATTAAGACCGATTTTAAGTCTTCACATCAAGCACAGGAGCGCTAAACCTAAACGAATGCTGGAGAGACCCCATCCAAGTACTTTGTTTTTATTCCATCCCATGGCTTTATGTGATTTATTATGTGCACAATAGCATTTAAATGGTCAAATTCACGGCCATCATGTCATGTTTGAAGCATGTTCCAGTGCCAAATGAACAGGGAGGCCTGCACTCTCTACTTCAAAGCAAAGCAGAAGTGTTACCAGAGGAACACAGGAAAACAGGCTCATCTAAAGTCCAGCAGACTGCTTGTCAAAGTTTGTGTCAGTCACTTACTGGAGAAGGGTGACTTGTAAATATATAAATTTAAAAAAAAATATTCGACCACACTGAATTTTACTCAGTGGCGTTTGCCCTGTCAGATAAGTGTTTTAACATTGTACATGCTCTGTTTTCAGTTACCCATCAAGTGCTGAAAAGCTTGTTTTTGTCACTACTTTCACATCTTTGCTGGGTCGGATTAAAGGAAAAGGAGACAGATTTGTAATTAATGTCAAAAACAGCCGAATGTGTTATTGTTTTACTCTGAAAGAACATTTTGGTTGTTGCATTCCTCGACTGTTGTCAGTTGGCCTTTACATTTCTCATGATAAACTAACTTACAGTTTACTACATCATCTGACTCTTTGATAGATATTAGAAATTAATTAAAAGGTATATTGTTGAGATCAATACTTTGTTCTTCAGTTATTTGTATCTCTTATTAAATCAGCAGTGGAGATGAACATCAGGCAGGTCGTGGATATTGAAGGACTTCCACAATCTTTGAGTACCCATGCTTCTTGAATATGCCAAGTGCGATAGGTCTCATTGCAGTTCAGTCTTTACTTATTCTCTTCCGTTACTTAAAGGGATAGAAGTAATGAAAATTCTGTCATTTACCCCCCTTCATGTTGTTCCAAACATGTACATGTTTTTCTTCTGTTGAACACAAAATAAGATATTCTTAAGAATGTTGGTAAAAAAAAAAAAAACACTCTTCACTCTTGTTAACTTATTTAACATTAAAAACACTTAGCCTTAAAAAAAAAAAAGATTTACCATCCTGTGCAGCTGGCTTGTCAGTATTGTGGTATTGCAATATTGTGGTTATAACAACAACCCTACTTAGGCTGCTCTTAATCCTGCACTTAAACATTTATTGTATCTCTAATCTGTTTTCATAAATTTTCAGATGAAAAGTGCTGATTGTTCTGGCATAGCTTCTGCTGCCGTTGCCTGAGTTTGTTCTTTGTCTTCAACATTTTCCGTAAACTAACTGTAAACCAAGACTTATTAAAGTCCTGATTAAATTTCTTCACAGAACTACTGATTGGAAAACATTTATTAAAACTGGAACTAATGACAGTCATAAATTGTTGATATGCTCTGTCAGCATCATATTCCTTATACAGATCATCCCAAGAGGTACTAGAAATCAAATCTTTAAATTTAGAAATATTTGACTTACCCATAATTCTCTTTTGATGAATTTCTTTTAAAAGTTTAACCCTAATTTCAGAATAGTGAAATATAGGAAAATGATCAGACAAGTCTGAACATAAAACACCAGATTTAATTCCTTCACCTAGAGAATTTGTTAAAATGTTATCAATTAAAGTTGCTGAATTTTCTTTAACTCTTGTAGGTTTATGAATAAGAGGAAAATAATAACTAGAATACAGAATATTTAGGAAATCTGCAGTAGGGGTATCAAATTTAGTTTTTAAGAGATTTATGTTAAAATCACCCAAAATATAACAATATTTATGCTCATTATTATTCAAATCAAGTATTTCAGCAAAAATATCATTAAAATCATGAATACTGGAATCAGGTGCTCGGTAAATAACACCAACAATAATATTTCTTCCTCCATGACCAATTGAAAGCTCAACAAATAAATGTTCCACATTAATTCTATCTGTTTTTAAGGCAAGATCATCCCTAATTTTAAATGTATAATTTTCATGAATAAACAAAGATACTCCACCTCCCAACCTGTTCTTTCTAAGTTATATTTAGATAATTTAAACATTTCTCTAGAGTTTTCATTTAACCATGTTTCGGATAAAGCAATAATACAAAACTGATGTTTAAGTAAAGATAAATAATTAATACAATTATCATAATTCCTAGATAAACTTAATGAAATGTAGAAAAAACATTAGAAGGCAAATATCTAAATAAATAATTAAACTGATTTTCAGTATAAAAACTACAAGAGTTTGAAGCATTCAATGATGGAATTTTTTTTTTTAAATCTGGGTCAACATCAACATGCTACTTCTGTCCACCACAGATTAGTTAATCTAATATTGAAACACCACATTGTCTTCCTTTTAAAACTGACATTCCTACCTACTGTGTTGCCTCTTTTGTGGCCCAAATGTATTCTTCATCAAATACAACTATAGTGGATGTAACAATAAATATTACGGTAACACTTTATTTCTTAACTAGTCGCTTGTTAGCATGCATATTACTAGAATATTAGCCATTTATTAGTAGTAATTAAGCACATATTAATGCCTTATTGTCACGAATCCGGTCTATGAACTTCCGTTCACTCACCACCAGAGGTCACTCGCTCACCACATTGACTCACAGCACACATCACACTGGACTCAATTTCCCATCATCCATTGCACTGATTGCACACACAGCTGATTGCACTAATCACACACCCTACTTAAGCCATGGACTTTCTCTCACTCTCTATTGTATTGTATGCATTTATCACTGTTCTAGTTGTTAGCTACTCTACAGAGCCCTGTTAGTTTCCTAGTCTTGCCTTGTCTTGCCTGTTTCGGATTGTGTTTTCCCCTGCCTGGACTATTGCTTACGTTTTTGGATTACCTCTCCTGTCTCGCCCCTTTGGAGACTGTTCGCCGATCATTGACCCACGCGTGCCCTAGGTTTACTCTTTGTCTTGTCCCTGCCATACCTGTTTGCCATTGTTTCGACCCTGCCTGTATTTATGACCATGCCTTTAAATAAAAGCTTGCACATGGATCCGCACGTCTCACGTCTTGTCAGCCCCGTTACACTTATTCTACATGACCTTGTTCTACAGCCCTAATCCTACCCAATACCTAAACTTAACAACTACCTTACTAACTATTAATAAGCAGCTCACTGGGAATTTAATGAGGTAAAAGTCGTAGATAATAGTGAATAAGTGTTCCCTATTCTAAAGTGTTACCAATATTACTTAACAGTTAGTACACAGTTACAATTTTACAATATTTACAAGAGTGATTGTCATTGAGAATAATTTCAAAATATGTGCCTGAATGTTTGTCTGAACTAAAATGTTTATATTTATATGTATCAAAAAGTATATGACTTTCTTATGAGAATAAGTTGATTTTATGTTATGAGAAATGTTATCTGCTAGTCTTGACTGTGTATGATTTTCAATCATCCAAGGTGTGTAGTTGATGTTGGTAACACTTTTTAATGTACACTGTATTGTAGCTAATAGTTGTAGTGCATTACCAGGCATTTGTGTCATCTAATCATCTAAATTAAGTTTATGAAATTGAGTTTTAGAACATTTTGTTGTGCTTCTGTGCATGTATCGTTCTCCACCCTGACAACATTTGACAAATTAAATTGCTAACATTTTTACATCTGTCTGTTTTATTTCAATTTTGTAGAATTACAAATTGATGGTAATGCTTATTATTTTTTTGTCATATTAACACATTAATTAGCAGTTTCTGATAATTTTCAGTTACACATAATGTGTTTAAATGACACGTTGTGTGTTAAATTACATTACACAGTAGATGTGTAATCCATCTTAACACACAAATTGTGTTAAATTCTGCACATGTCATTTTTAACATCTCTTTTTGCAGTGTAGAAGTGTTAACTGAATACAGTAATAGTTTATTATACATCTTATGTTTTCTCAGAAAAAAATACCTATTTTCATGCTATTCTGAAGAAATAAATATGGTCAAGTCATACTTTTTGTGCAACAGCCATATCCATAATTTAATGGTGATTTTTGTCCTTTTTAAAAGCTGCTGGTCCTCATTCTCTTGTCATTGTATTGAAAAGACTGGCCAACGATTCAGCTGTAATAATGCCATTGTGTTCCAGAGAAGAAAGTCATACAGTTTCGGAACAATGTAAGTGTTTGTAAATGATGACGTTTAATTTTTTGGGTTTAATAATTGAGAAATGGTTTAAGAATTATAGTCTGTAAACTGTGTACAGAATCTCAGCCTATGACGCCTGAGATGGACTGTGAACAGAAATACAGATTCTCCACAGACTGACTACATTTACTAAAATATGCAATGCATAGTAATTATCAACCACAATTTTAAAGAGACCTTTCTTCACAATATGTTCAGACTTCCAATTTGAATTAAATTTACAAAATTATCATTTTTGTTGTTGTTTTGTAGTAGAGTGAGTTTAAGAGGACAATGATATTCAACTCGCCTTTCACAGAGATATAAACAGTAGAGCTTGATTGTGATGATTGTGGTCTTTCATCTCTCTGTCCTCTACACCAGTACTGACCCTGATCAGACTCATTCGCTCCTCTGATAGTGAGAGTGTCTCTGTTTACAGTGTAACGATCAGACGTCTGTAACATTACACTGTCTTTATACCACTCATATCTCCAGTCACTGTGAGACTCAATCACACACTTCAGAGTGACTGTCTCTCCAGTGAATACAGGTCTGTCTGGTGTCACAGTCAGTGTAGATCTGGATAAATCTGTGAAGAAAGTAAAAAATAAAAATAAAAAATGTTGATAAATTTTTCCAATAAAGATTATTATATTTTTCTCTCCGACTCCGTCTCGTCCTCAGACAAACGCCTCTGACTCGTCATAGAAAGCAGAATGACCTCCAACTACAACCTCACATGAGGAGCAACTGAACCTCAATCAACTTCAGCAGATATCTGAAGACTTCATCAACTCATTTCACATCATTATCTGCAAGTCACCTCATTCTCTCTGACTTCAGGACAAAACTCATTGAACTCTCGTCCTTTTCTATTCTCATGATAGTGACTATCACGTGTAACCATAGTGACAATGGCTAAAGAAAATATCAAAGATAGCATTATAGACCTATTTAGTGTGTTTCTGTTCACACACAGGTTTAGTCAATGTGGATGTGAATACTGTGAGTTTTAAGTCATTTAAAAAAATGCAGTTGTCACTTCTGTTAACAATTTAACTATACAAGAATGTAACTATTTAGATTACTAATAGTTGATCAGAATCACTGATAACTGCACAGTAACTGTCCCTATAGAGCAATGTTTCCCAAACTGATGTTTGTGAGTTGATGATAATGACTAACAGCCTGTTCACACCAAGGTAATTATAATGACAACTATAACTTTTCATAAATGTATTCAAGAGATTAGCGGAGTCAGAGGAATTACACAGATGAACAATATTGTTGGAATCACTTTTAGAATCACTTTTGATATTTTCCAGCTGAGGAAACCAATCAGAATCCACTAAAACATCAGATAACAAAACTGCAGCACATGCTTATAATAAACAATGTTTTTATCTATCGGTGTGAATGCTAATATAGTTCTTGTTCTTGGTGTGAACAGGCCTTAACAGTGCATTGTTTTAATCTTACAGATGTGAACAGATGTGGCTGATACAGAAGAGAAGAAATGTGTTGAGTCACAAATAATGATGTTAAATGAGTATTAAACAGATGTGAATATGATCACTCACCTGATACAGTCAGTGTAACAGCAGCACTGATGTCTGATCTCTGTGAGTCTGATCTGTCTCCTCTACAGCTGTATTCACCGCTTTTAGACACAGAAGCTGTGAAACTGAACTCTGCTCTTGTTGTTGTTCTGTATGGATTGTGAGTGTCTCCATCTTTAAACCAGCTGTATCTCCACTGATTGTTTCCTGCTCGCTGTATGTCACATGTGAGAGTGACTGTCTCTCCTCTGAACACACACTGATCTGGAGTCACCTTCACTACAGGTTTTGGTCTCTCTGTATTAACACACATATGAGTAAATATGGACTGAAAGTCATCACAGTATCAGGATCAATGTCATGAATGCAAAACCTACTTAGGAGAAAAATACTGCATTAATTTTAAGATCTGCTTTGCTTGTAGTTTGTGATAATTATATATATATATATATATATATATATATATATATATATATATATATATATTTATATATATATATATATATAAAATGTTTCAATAATTGGTAAAAACTAAATTAAACATTGCTATTTATACTCAGTCTACATGCTCTTTAATTGAACATTTATAATATTCACAATTTAAGTGTGTCATACTCTTGAAACTTTTGATATGATTAGTCGAATAGGCTTATAATATTCGACTCACCCTCCACAGAGAGAGAAACAGAGTTTGATGGTGATGATTGTGGTCCTTCATCTCTCTGTCCTCTACACCAGTACTGACCCTGACCAGACTCAGTAGCTCCTCTGATAGTGAGAGTGTCTCTGTTTACAGTGTAACGATCAGACGTCTGTAACATTACACTGTCTTTAAACCACTCATATCTCCAGTTACTGTAAGACCGTATAACACAGGTCAGAGTGACTGTCTCTCCAGTGAATACACTCTTTGGTGTCACAGGCGGTGTAGATCTGGGTGAATCTGTGAACAGAAGAAAACAGACTCTGAACTGAATATCTGAATTAATGTTGTTGGTTGTGAATGTAATTATGATTACAATTTGCTACATTATGGTAAAAGTTGTAATAAAATGTTTTTATTGGTTTGTTTGTTTTGTCAATTCAATTGGATTTTCAAATGAGAAAGTTATTAAAATGTAATTGAACACTTTCTCTTCTTCCTTTTTCTAAAATATTAGTAGTTATATCCAATACGTCACGTCAATGACGATTTATGACCATGATTTATGAGCAGATTTATGAGCACCCTGTCAGCGTTGATAGACAGGTTGTCATATGTCAAATGTATACATGGGTAGATTTCTGACCTGATTTATGGGTATATGACCCCTCTGTCACCCTGACTGTCACGTCACCGGGGTCCTGTCACCCCTGACTGACATGACAGTAGGGGACTGTAAATCAAAAGATCTAAACACATGACATTTGTTGGATTTATGAGTGGATTTATGATGTTTTTTATCACTCACCTGGTGCCATGGGGTTTTTATGGCGTTCCTTCCTGGCCTGTAGCTAACGGGCAGTCTGGAGGTGTTGCGCCTCTTCCTGATTGTGGAAAATTGGCTGAGCAAAGGATGTGTATTGCCACCTTATGTTTGTTTGATCTGTATGTTATATGTTAATGTCTAGATAGGGATTCCCAGGTTCTTCCAGGTTCTGGAAAATTGGCTAAGCAAAGGATGTGTATTGCCACCTTATGTTTGTTTGATCTGTATGTTATATGTTAATGTCTAGATAGGGATTCCCAGGTTCTTCCAGGTTCTGGAAAATTGGCTAAGCAAAGGATGTGTATTGCCATCTTATGTTTGTTTGATCTGTATGTTATATGTTAATGTCTAGACGGGGGGATCTTCCAGATTCTGGAAAAAAATGACTTGAGTAATGGTTGCGTATTGACACCTTAGGCAAGGCAAGGCAAGGCAAGTTTATTTATATAGCACATTTCATACACAATGGTAATTCAAAGTGCTTTACATAAAAGGAAGTGAAATAGTCATTAAAAATAATAAGAGATTAAAAATAATAAAAATCACAACAATAAAAACAAAGTGATTTAAAAATTGATTTTAAAAGAATTAAAAACATTTAAGAATAGAAAATGATTATATATAGTGCAATCAGTTCGGACGTAGCACAGTGCTCATTCAACAAATGCACAGCTAAACAGATGAGTTTTGAGTCTGGATTTAAATGTGGCTAATGTTTTAGCACATCTGATCTCTTCTGGAAGCTGGTTCCAACTGCGGCGGCATAATAGCTAAAAGCAGACTCCTTGTTTTGTGTGAACCCTTGGTATTTCTAACTGACTCGATCCTAATGATCTGAGTGGTCTGTTAGGTTTATATTCAGTGAGCATATCTCCAATGTATTTAGGTCCTAGGCCATTTAGAGATTTATAAACGAGTAAAAGTACTTTAAAATCAATCCTAAATGTAACTGGAAGCCAGTGTAAGGACCTGAGGACTGGTGTAATATGCTCAAATTTTCTGGTTCTAGTCAGAATCCTGGCAGCAGCGTTCTGGATGAGCTGCAGCTGTCTAATGGTCTTCTTTGGAAGGCCGGTGAGGAGACCATTACAATAATCCACCCTGCTGGTGATAAAGGCATGAACCAGTTTCTCCAAGTCTTGACTGGAAACAAAACATCTAATTCTTGCAATGTTTTTGAGATGATAGTATGCTGATTTAGTTACTGCTTTGACATGACTACTAAAACTAAGGTCTGTCTCCAGAAACACCCCAAGATTTTTGACTTGGTTTTTAGTTGATTGACCCCTAGAGTCAAGGTATGCATTCACCTTGAGAACTTCATCTTTGTTTCCAAATGCAATGACTTCAGTTTTCTCCTTATTTAACTGAAGAAAGTTCTGGGACATCCAACAGTTTATTTCATCAATGCATTGGCAGAGGGAGTCAATGGGGCTGTAGTCATTTGGAGATAAGGCTAGGTAAATCTGCGTATCATCAGCATAGCTGTGATAGGCAATTTGGTTCTTTCTCATTATTTGACTTAGTGGGAGCATATACAGGTTAAACAAGAGCGGTGCAAGAATTGAGCCTTGTGGGACTCGCATGTCATGGACGTCCACTTAGACTTATGCTCTCCTATACTCACATAATAACCTCTCCCTTCTAAGTATGACCTGAACCATTTGAGTACCATCCCAGAAAGCCCGATCCAGTTTTCCAGTCTCTCTAGAAGTATGTTATGATCAACAGTGTCAAACGCAGCACTAAGATCTAGTAGTACCAGCACTGATATTTTGCCTGAATCAGAATTGAAGCGAATATCATTTATTATCTTAATGAGTCCTGTCTCTGTGCTATGATACGCTCGGAAACCAGATTGAAAATTGTCCAGGTATCCATTTAAGTTTAAGTGGTTGTTCAGCTGATTAAAAACTACCTTTTCAATAATCTTACCTATGAACGGAAGATTTGAAATTGGTCTATAGTTGTTCAACATTGTGTTATCAAGATTGCGCTTTTTCAGAAGGGGCTTAACAACTGCAGTTTTCAGGGAGTTTGGAAAAGTCCCAGAAAGAAGTGAGGCATTCACCACTTCTAAGAGATCTGCTTCTAAACAGTTAAGCACACTTTTGAAAAAAGATGTGGGAAGTGTGTCAAGATAGCAGGTTGATGATTTAAGGTGCTGTACTATTTCTTTCAATATTTTGCAATCAATTGCTTCAAAAACAGACATAGTCACATCTTTTTGAAATTGCGGTCGAATCTGTGTGACCTCTGCAAAAGTAGATATGCCAATCTCCTCTCTGATATTATTGATCTTCTCAGAAAAGAAGGAAGCAAACTCATTGCATTTACTGTCGGAGAGCATTTCACTGGGAATCTGACTTGGGGGGTTCGTCAGTCTCTCCACAGTAGCAAAAAGAGTGCGAGAGTTGTTAAAGTTACTGTTTATAAGGTTTGAGAAGAAGGTCTGTCTAGCTGTGGCTAGTTCCACATTGAAAGCATGAAGGCTGTCTTTATAGATGCTATAGTGAATTTCAAGTTTTGTCTTCCGCCACATCCGCTCAGCTTTTCTGCATTGTCTTTTCATACTCTGAACAGCTGTTGATTTTCTCCATGGTGATTTTTGTCTGCCATTCTTCTTGCAGACCCTTGTCGGAGCAATATCATCAATAACATTCTTAACTTTTGAGTTAAAAGAATCCAGGAGAAGATCAACAGAGTCTGCAGAAATGCTTGGTGTTAAAGATATAGCCTTCATAAATAGCGCACTAGTGTTCTCGTTAATGCATCTCTTTCTGACAGAGACAGATCTAGATTCAGTGGTAACAGAGATCAATATATCAAAGAAAATACAGAAGTGATCAGATAGTGCTACATCCTTAACAACAATGGATGAAATGTTTAGACCTTTACTGATGAGTAAATCTAGAGTGTGTCCACGATTGTGTGTGGGTTCATGCACATGCTGGATCAGATCAAAAGTGTTTAAAACAGTAATAATTTATTTTGCAGTTTTGATTTCTGCATTATCTATGTGAATATTAAAATCCTGCAATAGTAAAACAGTCAAACTCTGAGGAAATCATTGATAACAGTTCTGTGAACTCTTCAACAAAGGCTGGAGAGTATTTTGGAGGCCTGTAAATAATGATAAAACAGAATGCGTGGAGCACCTTTCAGCACAATACCTAGATATTCAAAGGACAAATACTGACCAAATGACACTTGCTTGCATTGATAAACATCTTTAAATAGAGCAGCTACACCTCCACCTCTCCTAACAGTCCTGCAGACACTTATAAAGTTAAAGTTAGGAGGGGCTGTTTCATTGAGGACTGTTGCACTGCAGCTGTCTTCAAGCCATGTTTCATTTAGAAACATAAAATCCAGGTTGTTTGTGGTTATAAAATCATTGATCAGAAATGATTTATTTTTTAGTGAGCGAATGTTTAAAAATGCAAACTTGATGGAACTACATTTTGTCTCTACAGCAATCTTAGATTGACGCATTACAGGCCACAGATTAGATGGGTCAGCCGTACGGCTTGAGAAGGCCCTAGACTTTCTATCACGTGATAAAACAGAAATATAAAAGCTACAGGCACACTGGGTTCCGCTTGTTCTGTGAACATTTGTGAGTGTTGCTGCTAATATAGCGGGACCCGACACATATCACTGAGAGCTGTTATCAGTTGTTTTTGGTTCACCTACAGCCGATGGAGGAGGGTTTGGGCCCTGGCGTTGTGGCAGCGGACGGAGAGCTCTCACAGGAGGAGGAGGGAGAGCTGGGCCTGAAGTCTTTGGTGGTTGTGGGGCCCGCCGTTTTTTAGTTGATATCTGGGGGCTTGCAGCGAACGAGTGGGAGAGTTTAGTCCCAGCATACACCAGTTCCTCCATTTTCTGTGAGAAGCTTAGAAGTGGAGATTCTGGAGAGAGGGATAGTGTGTCTGGTGAGATGGGTTCTGGCTCTGGTGTTTCCGGTGGCTGTGATATGTTGTCCTGGCTTCCCTGGCTGTTTTCCAGATAGTTGTCCTTGGGTGCTGAGTCTTGGAGCTGATGTAGTACGTCACAGTCTGTTTGTGATGAGCTGTGTGGGCAGGGCTTAGCCGGGATAGTCTCTGTGAGGAAAGTTTGTTTTGGCTGCGTGGTGTTATCAATGTCCTTGTGGGATGTGTCAACCATAAGATGACTCTGAGGCTGACATGAAGTCCTGTGGTCACTCATATTCTGTCCAGGTGTGTGTGTGCCATTGAGGCCGAGTGGATTGGCACACACCACTGAAGGATGACGGAGGGAGAAATAGATATTGTCCTTTAGCACTCTAGCACCAAGTTTGTTTGGGTGGAAGCCGTCCAGTTTAAACAGTTGTCTATGGCCCCAGAAAATATTGAAGTTGTCGATGAAGTTGACTCCTTTTGTACTGCAGGTTCTTTGTAGCCATGTATTCAGCCCAAGCAGCCGTGAAAACATGTTAGTTCCCCTTGCTGGGAGTGGTCCACTGATGAACGACTGAACTTCAAGTCTTTGAAGTGTTTCAAAGAGTTCACTGAAATCCTTCTTAAGCAGTTCTGACTGCTCTTTCCGAATATCGTTCTTCCCCACATGGATGATGATTCGATTTGCAGTATTGTGCTTCATCAGAATGTTCCGAAGTTCCTTTTTTTTATCTGTATGTTAATGCCTAGTCAGGGCGGTCTTCCTGGTTGTGGGAAAAATGGGTGCGTAATGGGTGCGTATTGACACCTTAAGAGGATCAAAGTTTGCTTGATCTGTATGCCATATGTTATTGTCTAGACACCAATTTGTTCCTAGCCTAGAAAGATGCTACACTCCTCCTACAGAAACAAATAATTTAATGTTATCTGAAATGAATAAAATTAATCATTAATGTTAAGAAGTGCTATACACTAAATGTGATTTATACCCTCTCCCTTAGATTTGAAGAGTTGAAATCTCTCATTAATTTCAAAACCTGTTTTTTTTAAACACGAAAATAAAAATAATAAAACAGATGTGACTGTTGATATTTAAAACAGATGAAACTATATATATATATATATATATATATATATATATATAATTATTATTTAATTTATTAATTTTTTTTAATACCAGGATGGTTTTATGTTAACGATATTTCAGACTGGTGTTGTCTCCTTTGAGGGGGGAGTATGATTACACATGGCACGCCCCTTTTTCGCGGGTGCAGTTCGCGATGTATACAAAATGCTACGCGAGTCTGTTTTTTGCTTCAACGCTATTCCAAAACACCATCGCAGGCCTGACGCTTTCTTCATCAGCTAAACTGTTTCTACGCCTTAAATCAGGACAACATTTTTTGAGGGGGAAAAATGTCTGGCTCTCCTAACGGTAAGTCTATTTTTAATTAACATTTGTTGTTTAAATCAAATTTGTTTATTTGTGATCATGGTACGAGTTCCTTACGTTACTTAACAGGCAATATGATGTTCTGTATGCAGAACGACGACGGTTATGAGACAATTGTGAATGAGATCATAGCACTGAACACAGGCGGTATGATTCATCTATTCTATATCTTTATTTATTTATTTGAAAAAAAAAAAATAATAAAAATAAATATACAATGGTGTATATGCGTTTATGATTACGTTTCTTATGCTTATTATTCTCGCCGACAGCGCAACCTCAGCAGCCCAACACCGCTTCTGAGGCGAGTGAGATTAGGCCTGACAACGCACCGCCGCACGGTAAGTTTATTAATAATTTCTATTATGTCATAAAACTAAAGAAATCGTACTTGCACCAGAGTGTTTAAGGGTTTGTAAACCACGCAAATTAAGTGTTGTGTATGTGTTGTGTTTATGGACGTTTCTGTCGCGTTATTCACACAAACAGGGGAGGACCGTCAGATCCTATCTGAAGCGAGAGAGAGTCGATTTGAAAACATAGGGTCACTCGGTGTGTTTTTTAATCAACATCTAGATTTATAAAAGTTTTCTATTACGTTGTGAAAAAAAATAATGAAAAAAAAAATAACTTTTTGTGTTTGTTCTAGCGTGTTTAAGACGGCTTGTCAACCGTTACCCACGTGACGCAACAAACAGGGCTGGAGAGGGACAACAGTTAGGACGGAATCTGATTGTGACAGCCCAGGTTCATGCTCCGGTGCAACGATCTACTAATACGACACTGCACAGTATGTATTAATTACAGACATTAGTTATAATATATTTGTACCGTAGCCTTAAAAATAATAATATGTAATTCATATTCTTTTGATTCTAGGTCGTGCAAGATGTTTTGCTAACACCGTACCACCACCGCCGCAAGCATTTGCTAATGGTGGTTCAGGTGTGGGTGTTAGGAGGCAAGAAGCGTCATCCAGTTCTCCACGAGTAGACCGGGATGTGACTGCTAGTGCTGTGCCGGTTCAGGCTCGGGCACAAAAGACTGCAAGACCCCGCAACCACAGTGTGATACCTAACACACCTGAGCGAAAACGTCCAAGACAATCATCTGGTGAGTATAGAGGACTCAAAATTAAATTATCATTATTATTATTATTATTGTAAGAATAATTATTATTATTGTACACCCATCAGAAGACACAGTAATCTGGAACGAACATTTTGTTCAAGCATGGGACGACTGTGATATGAACAGCGTGTCTAATGTGGATCGTGAGGAGGCCTTAAATCAACAACCCCAGGCCGTTGAAAACGCTGCAGATTCAGACGGGGATGCAGACACGCTCCCTTCAAACCAGGAGGAATACAAGAACCAACGGCAGAATGATGCAAACAAGGACATTCTGAACGTTCTGAACACTGTTGTCAAGAACCAAAAAAGAATTATAGATGACCACCAGAGGGCCCGGGGGGAGCAAGCACGTTTTAATCAGACTGTGACAACAACGCTACAGAAACACGGGATCATCCTTAAACAAACAATTGCGTTGCAAAAATGCCATGATGGCGGGCATGAACAAATAGCCCACAATCAGGAAATGATTGTGACTCTTTTAAATGAACTTCTGGACCTGTTTAAATAGAGGTGTTGGTGAGTCCTATTTTCTTTACCCATTTTTTCCTAAGCGTGTATTGTTTTAGTCACCAAGATATGTGGTTTTATGATTAAATTTTTTCTGTTGTCCAATTCATCACTTTCATTGAGGGTTTTATGCTGTGAATATTTTGAAATAAATTAGGGTTAAAAATGGCTGCAAAACGTTGTCGGGAGTCATGTGACGATGAACAGGGTCCTCCGTTAAGATGTAGTAGGGACAATCATGGCAATTTCCAACCTCAACAAAACACTACAGAAAATCTGCTCCGGCTCATTCAAACTGTTGATGAGATGAAAAAAAAACAAAGTGCGATCAAGGTCAGAACCTCCTCCAGAATCAAATTTTAATTTTGAACAGAAATGTGAGACATCAGATTCTCCTCCTGAACCAATTTTTAATTTTGAACAGACATATGAGGAGACTGATTCTCCTCCAGACCCCATTTTCGAACGATTTGTAAATTCTCAACAGTCCGGAGAGGTTGCAGAAACGCGTCTATACCCCATTTTCGAACGATTTGTAAATCCGCAACAGTCCGGGGAGGGAAGGTTCTGATTGTGTGGATCGTCTCATTAAGAAGTTCAGACGGCCTTGTTATCGTAATTTCACATGGATTGCACATAATGCGTCAGGATTTGACAATTTCATTCTTTTGGAATACTTCACTAAGATGGGGATTGCCCCTAAAATTACAATGCAAGGCTGTCGTCTAATCTTAATGTATGATGATGCATTCAAGCAGAGCTTTATCGATAGTTACAGTTTTATTCCCATGCGCCTAGCCAACACGCCTGCTGCGTTTAATCTGACCAATGCTGAGAAGGGATATTTCCCACATAAATTCAACCGCGTCGAAAATGAATCGTATGTAGGACCGTACCCTGCCAGAGATTTTTACGGATATGCTTCTATGTCAAACAAAGATAGAACAGAGTTCGATGAGTGGTACAGTACTGTCTCCGACAAAGTGTTTGATTTTAAAAAAGAACTCACTATGTATGGAAAAAATGATGTCGTCCTGCTGAAGGAGGTATGTCTGAAGTACCGTGATGAATTCATTCTGTGTACAGGACTGGACCCGTTTAATTACACCACTCTGGCATCCACTTGTATGGCCATCTATGGCCATCTACACACACACATCATCAACACATCCCTCCTCACAGGCACCGTCCCCACTGCGTTCAAGCAGGCTCGGGTAACCCCACTGCTCAAAAAACCTACATTAAATACTTATCTTATAGAAAACTACAGACCTGTCTCTCTCCTTCCGTTCATAGCGAAAACACTTGAACGAGTTGTCTTCAACCAAGTCTCGCTGTTTCTTTCACAGAACGACAAACTGGATGCTAAACAGTCAGGTTTCAGGAGGGGCCATTCAACTGAGACTGCGCTTCTCTCGGTCACTGAAGCCCTGCGAATTGCAAAAGCCCATTCCAAATCATCAGTCCTCATTCTGCTGGATCTATCTGCCGCTTTTGACACTGTCAATCATCAGATACTCCTGTCCACCCTCTCATCACTGGGCATCACTGGCATTCCACTTCGCTGGTTTGAATCCTATCTCACTGGTAGGTCTTTCAGGGTGGCCTGGAGAGGGGAGGTATCCAAAGCACATACACTGGTCACTGGGGTTCCTCAGGGATCAGTTCTTGGACCCCTCCTCTTCTCCACATACACTACATCACTGGGTCCCATCATACAGGCACATGGATTCTCATACCATTGCTATGCTGATGACACACAGCTCTACCTCTCTTTTCAAACAGATGATCCAACGGTAGCTGCAAGGATCTCAGGTTGCCTGGCGGACATCTCGGCATGGATGAAAGAACATCACCTGCAGCTCAACCTGGCAAAGACTGAGCTTCTTGTCCTCCCTGCCACTCCGACTCTACAGCATGACTTCACGATCCAGTTAGGTTCATCAACAATAACCCCATCAACTTTGGTCAGAAATCTTGGTGTAATCTTTGATGATCAGCTGACCTTCAAAGACCACATTGCAAAGACTGCTCGATCTTGCAGGTTTGCACTATATAACATCAGAAAGATCAGGCCCTTTCTGACAGAGCATGCTGCACAACTTCTTGTCCAGGCCCTTGTCATTTCTAGGCTGGACTATTGCAATGCTCTTCTGGCTGGACTTCCGCCTAACACAGTAAAACCTCTACAAATGATTCAGAATGCAGCGGCACGCCTGGTCTTCAACGAGCCCAAAAGAGCCCATGTTACACCTCTCTTTATCTCCCTGCACTGGCTACCAGTCGCGGCTCGCATCAAGTTCAAGACACTGATGCTTGCATATAGAACAACCACTGGCTCAGCACCCGTTTACTTGCACTCTCTATTAACAAACTACATCCCCTCCAGAAATCTGAGATCTGCTAGTGAGCGACGCCTCGTGGTACCATCACAGAGAGGCTCAAAATCACTCTCCAGAACATTCTCGTTCACCATTCCTGGCTGGTGGAACGATCTTCCCACCCCTATCCGGAATGCTGGATCCCTGTCAATCTTCAAGCAACAACTGAAAACTCATCTCTTTCGACAGCACTTGACTTCATCCTAAACATAAAAAAAAAAAAAAATTATCTTTACTTATTCCTTCCTTTGGTAGTTTGTATTTATTTGAACAATGCCTGAGACTTGGTGTTGCAAGCACTTCGTCTGTCTGATTGCCTCTTCAAGATGAATCGCTTTATGTATTCCCCAATTGTAAGTCGCTTTGGATAAAAGCGTCTGCAAAATGACTAAATCTAAATCTAAATCTATAAAACGCACTACCTCCCAAAAGACACAATAGCATTGACACGCAACAACGCATATGACAGACAGAACAAAACATATTCAAACATCTCAATTGAATGGCTTGAATATATCAGAAAATAACGCGGCGTAGATGTTCAACACGCACTAAATCACGGTGAGGTGTCATTCGGTAAGTATTATGTGGATGGTTTTTATATCGATGGCACTGTTAAAAAAGCGTTAGAATTTTCAGGTTGTTTTTACCATGGCTGCGAGCGTTGTTATAACCCGAATGATTTAAACCCGTTATTAAAAGTGCCTTACGGTCTTCTCAAAAGACAGTTTGATGACAAGATTGAAATTTTGCAGAGTGCTTACAATTTACAAACAGAATGTATGTCAGAGTGTCGCTGGAACCGTGCTAAACAATCTGATGCTGACGTGATTGCATTTATGTCCACCTACAAACATCCGGAGAGATTGAAACCTCGCGAAGCATTGTACGGAGGTAGGACGAACTCGTTCAAACTGTACCATAAGATTGATGAAGGGGAGGTCATACGATATGCCGAATTTTACGAGTTTGTATCCGTTTTGCCAGGCAACAAAATCTTTCCCTATAGGACACCCACGAATAATTTTCAAAGATTTTGATAATCTTGAAAATTATTATGGACTTATCAAAGCTACGATGCTAGCCCCCCGAAAACTACTTTACCCCCTACTCTCATATCGTGTAAAAAAAACAAAAAAATTAACGTTCCCACTTTGTAGGTTGTGTGCAGAACAGCAGAATCAGACACTACCGTGTATGCACACCGATGAGGAAAGCGCCATCAGTGGTTGTTGGGTAAGCATTGAGGTGCTAAAAGCTTTTGAAAAAGGTTATGTTGTAGTGACTTTGGGGGCGGTTCTGCCTTTGTGAAGGTCTACCTACAACCGAAATACTTACAGAACCAGAACAGTTTGCGCAATACATTTCTGGCACAGAGCGCGACATCAGACATTTCTCATTTGTGTCAGACATATCCTACGCCTTCCGCGTTTATGTAAATGGCAAGCCAATGTTGGCCAGGCATATTTGAAGCATGCGTATTAAAAATAACTGATGATGGCAAGTTTCTTAAAGGTGTTTGAGGCAAATAGTCGCAAGGGAGCACACCGAGGAAATGGGTGTTGCATGAAATCTTATCCATGATTGACGTGAGCTGGACCGTGTTCATTATTATTTTATTAATAGTAATCAACCAAGATCTGACGTCGGTTTGACACTTCAATGACGCAGTCAAAAATAGAATAGACGATAAGGTTAATTGTATGGGGTAGAGGCTGTCTGAAGCGTGCTTCGAGTCTAATATTCCCAGATTTGATAAGCGACACGTGCTGTCCACAACCTTTGTCTGGCGTAAGATTGAACGCATAGAGGGTGTAACCATGCAAAATGTCCTCTCTGTCAATAGATAGAGCTTGGTTTTTGAGATGTTTTCCAGAAGCCAGCGCTAATTGGTAGAATTCACGCACTGCAGAACCACTCCCATAATCAGGCTGCAGAGGTTTTGCAGGGAATTGTTGCCCATCCAAATAAATAGATAAAAATTCTAAATAGTAATTTTTAAATGCGAACAGGTTTTTATTATAGGATCCTGTAAAGGCATCGTTATCAACCATGGCTAGAACAATAGATTTTGGTAGAGTTCCTAAGAATAAGTTTTCTTGATTGCAGACTCGTGAACCCGGAGGAATTGAAAAGTTTTTCACACTCACATGATCGATCGGATACTTGGCTGTGGTGACAGCAGTGCTTGTGCGTGCCCCAATCTCACGGCTGGTGAGACACTCACTTTTTTCACAAATAGTGAGGCTGACAGAATGTTTAGCTTATAGGAAACACCCCCGCTCCTCATCAAACAGAATTCGTCTTTGCCTCTTGTCATGCGAATTTTAATGTCAATGCCATTAAGCATGAGTTTCTCTTGAAAGAAGATATCACTGTGAACGGGTGCGAGTAGCTCGACAACATTACTGGCATTGGTAAAAGCAGCTCTCTTTGTTAGACCGTGGTTGCCACCGGCTGGATCTGCCGCATCCATGTGGCCGGCTGTATCTTTATAGAACAATCCAGCAGAGAAAAGTGTTTCTAAGATATGTTTATAATAATTAAGAAGACACTCGATAAGACAGCGATAAGCATGCGTGTTTGTGCTCTGTGATATCAAACGATCCCCCAACGACACATCAACTTGTGAAAATATTGTTGCTCCTGCATAGTTGATAAGCCCCACTGGTGCTCCGTCTGCAATATCTGTACCGTCGGGGTTAGTGATTTTGACCCTCAAAAATAACAATGTATTGTTCAGATTGATGTAATCCTCACCGGTCCCGGCGATAAAAAACTCCAAAGGTGCTGTGTCTGAAATCGCTGATAATGGTGGCACCTCTATATAGGTATTTTTTTCAATAGCAGTTTGTGTCAGAGGCACTGTGAACAGGTCGAGTTCAGATTTAATACATTCTTCTGACATGTTGTGTAGTAAGGCCATGATTTAGAATATTGTTTTGACAGATCTCTTTGACTTTGCTGTTGTAACGGGTTTTGCTGGCTCTGTGCGCTTGCGTTTTATGACTGAGGTCTTCTTAGGTGTACGTTTTCTTTTCTTCTGTGTTTGACCACTCCTCCTGGTTCCTGGAGGCCTAGACATTCTTTTGCGAGACATCACCATTAGTCCTGATCCGTCTTGAGTGTTATTGTTGTTAAAGGAGTGTGTTAACGTATTGCTAACAACATCACTTAGTATGTTTTTTGCAGCCGATTTAAGATGAGGCCTAGCAATGGAATAAACCACTCAAACCGGATCCGTACATAACACCACCCCCAGCATAACCGGGGAGGCCATTACCGGCCTGATTTTGATAATAGGCTATGTATCACTCAGGATCCATTTTGTAAGTGTTGGAATACGGCATTATTTTATTTTTTAAAAACACCTTGTTTCACAGGTCTGAAGTGTAACTTGGCACTCACCTTTCCGTAAGTGAAACGCACGTTTTGATTCTGATCGTCTTTTACCTCTATGGTTATATCTGTAATGGTTGTTTTATTGACCGGTACGTAATGTGCCTTATCGTATCTAACACTGACAATCTTATTATTCTCTGCATCTATATGTACACATCTCAGTAGTGGGACGTACGCATCACCAACTGATAGATATTCTATGATATCTGTGTATATATACAAACTGTAGAAACCCCCATTTATGTCCGCTTGATGTGGAGCATACGTCATAGTTGTGATCCTGCCGCCATAGACTTCATTAGCTTGATCTGCAGATTCTATAGAGATCCCAGGGTTTAACCCTAATATAACAGCTAGCTTCCCGTAAAACGTCAGTGACATCTTCGGAGGAGCCTTCAGAAAGACTCTGTTTTTAACATGATCATATCCGAGGGTCGTCCCAGGAGGTAAAGTTGTGTTCATTTCTCTAATCAGAAAAAGAACATCCTCATAATAACAAGGCTTTAATGTGTTGCATAGCTTCGATATGCTTCGACTTCCATTGTTGATATGAATCTTAATCCCTTCACCAACAGCATAATGTTCAGGGATATGTCCATCATCATCTTCTGGTGTGTTTTGTCCCCTTTTAACAATATACACTCCGTCTTCCTCTGGAAATGTGTACCATGATTTTGGATATTCAAATTCAATCAATCCTACTTCCCATTCACCTTTTAGGTTTATAGTTCTTGCCAGCATGGTTCTATAACTAGAAATAATATTTTCTGGATAAACGGCTAACGACGCATTGCAGGGGAGCGTCAGGTAAAATCCACCATCAGACATGGTTGTTTTTTAAATTAATGTGTACACACCAGTGGGGATTTCTTTAAGACTGCAAGGGAAACTCAGCTTCCCCTATAATGTCAAAACATTAATGGTAAAATATGTACTATTGTGTTAACATTTTATTGACTAAAAATGCGTTAGAACACGTTCATCTCGAAGACGAGTTCGTTCAGAATCAGCTTCATACAGCAGGTTGCTGACTCGATTTCCTTCTCATTCATTCCCGTAGCGTCAGTGTATTTCTCTGTTGAAGCCGAGCGTCCATTGACTTCAATGGGGCTGCTTTGAACAGTTTTTTTCAGCGCTTCCAAACTAGATGGTCATTGGATAAATGCTGCGATTACGTCCCACCCACGGACGCTCAGCGTCTCTGGGGGTGAATGGAGGAGTGGGCGTGCCTGGACGCTGAGCTTCTGCGTGATGATTGGAGGGTCTGTATCTCCTTTTGATTGACAGCGATTGTGTACTATAAAAACGTCGCTGACGCTGAAGCTATTCGAGCTCAGTCCCATCGCGGCTTTGCACTTGGTTCTTATCAATCATTATAAATAAATAAAAAAAAATATATAATGTTAGGTTTTAATATACATGCTGCTAACTCAGAAATTTCAAGATATGCGAGCAAAAAAAATGCTCCTGACATTTAGGCAATACGACACGAGCAAGAGTGCTGTTTTTGTTTCGTTTCTGTGTTTGATCCAAATCCGCGTTGATTTGGGCGAATCACTGATTCACTGAGCCACTCATAAAAACAATCATTTGATTCGCTCCTGAAGGATTCAGCCATTTTGAAAGAATCATTTGAATGACTGAGTGATTCAGTCACGAACTTCTGCCGCCTGCTGGCCGTTTTTAAGTTTCCCGTCTAAAAGTAGGCATATTACATTATTTTCCAACATATTTCTATATTCAGAATTTAGTATTTAAAACATTAATCTCATAACAATATTTATGAAATTATAAATACGGTCTAAATGAATAAATGCCACATCTAAATGTCACTTCATGCAGCTTCTGTGCAGTGCTAAGATGAGTTTTGTTTAGATAATTTCATGGATAACAATAGCCAGTCATTCATTCACATTAATTAAGTATTCAGAGAATAATATTGTCTGTTTTCACATATTTATTAAATTTTGATTCATTTTGTAGAACTGCATTATAAATTAAGCTGGTATAGTATTGTAAGACATTTTTATGGTATCATGACAACCCTATTATACGTACACCACATTCCTTGTTTCAGTTTAACCTAATTCCCACATTTCCTCCGTCGAGTTTAATATCTTTTTTTTTTTAAATTGTTTGTTCATTCATTCATTCATACAGTAGGCTAGCATCACTGGAAAAGACGCCTAGTTGGTACGAAAGGGTCACAGAGCATTTTCTTGAAAAGGAACGTAGGGCAGGGTTTACGTATACATAAATGGACAATTTTTATGATGTAGGCCGAAAATGAGCTTCCCCTCTTTGAAAGACCAGCAGCCGCCACTGGTACACACCTATGCATGCTTTCATTTTATGGCCTCTGCACATCTACCACGTCTTTCTCATTCAGCCATGTGTTGAATTTTGAAGGCCATCCTAGCCACTGGACCAGAACCTTTGTTGATCGACCTTCTCGTCTCCTGTCCAAAATTTTTTCTATTTTAAATGTTTTGTTCTTACTCACAGATATTTTTTGCAGTTCAGCCTCGTAAAAAACCCCATCGATAACATCACCATCATAATCACGGAGTCTATAGACAGGAGGATCTCGTGGGATACATGTTTTTACTGTGAAAAATTCTTCTGTGTAGTTTTTCTCATATCCTTTTGCAAACGGACCCCTTACTTTAGAGATTCTAACCGTGTCACCAATCTTATACTTAAAAATAACGTTGATGCTGTGTGAACCCCTAGTTCCGTATAGGTTATGTAGCACCGTAGATACGTTTTCTTTGCAAACATCAATTGGTCTCATCTTGATGCTTCTGTGATAGCTCACATTGTACCCATCCACGTACCGTCTGGAGTTTGTAGCTGTTAAATACCTAAACATTTTAGCTTTGTAGCTGCGGTGGAAGCGTTCTATAACGCTAGCTTTTAAGTCTGTGTCTGTAGCAAAATGTAAGATATTGTACTTTTTTGTTATGTTTTGGAAATGCTTGTTAAAAAACTCTTTTCCTTTATCTGTTTGTAATTTCTGCGGTACTCTGCCTTCTTTCAATATGGATTCAAAAGCCTTAGCCACCTCCGGCCCACTCTTGTTTTTTAACACACGTGTCCACGCATATTTACTGAAGAGATCTATGCATGTCAACAGAAAGTGGTTGTTATCGTTTTCCTTAGCATATGCCGACATATCAACCAAATCTGCCTGGAACTGCATGTCAATACCATAGACAAAAACTCTGTTCCTTTTGTATTTTAGCGGCGCTGTCCTGTGTAGTGTGTATGCATCCTCGCCAGCTAGCCAGTCTGAAATCTGTTTATCGCTTAAGCGAACACCTGTTTCCTTTAAAACGGCATCTTTTAATCGTTTTTTACCTCCTAGAGCCCCCGGGTTAGAAGGGGTATAGTACATTTTTTTGAGTGTCTGCTCGGACATATTGTCACTTCGGAGTCTAGAAAAGAATAACACCTGGGGTTAAAGTGAATTATTTTTTATTTATCAAAAAGCATTTCAAGAAGAAAATAGCAGTTTTCAAACATCATCAATGTACTGAAGAAACACACACATTACAATTTTTTTCTCTATCACATAGTCAATCAGAGTTTCAATAATCTCACAAACATTAGTCTGATCATTTCTTGACAACAATGCCGTACACAGGTCTGTTACGTATGTACACATACATAAAATGTCTGCAATTCTAATGTTACTACCACATTCAGTCATCAGGTCTAGTATTTTTATGATAGTTACAGAAACCGTCTCACTGGAGTTAATACACATACGCATAACATCACTCCAGTCATTTGACATGGCTCTTACAACAGCCATTTGTTTCTTGAGGTTTGTAAAACGTTTGGCATGAACAGCGCATCCTTTTACTGCTAAGGACACATCAGGATTGTCATCAATGATCTTGTACAGTAAGTTGGTCATTTCACATCTAATACGTTGTCTAAATTGTGGGATTACAAATTTATTTAAATGTTTAATTTAGATTCCAATGTAATAATATACAAACTGAAGAAGTGATATACATTGTGTTTAGCATTTATGGTGAAGATGATGACATCAGATGAACGATTCTGTTTAACAAAGCTTGTAGCACGAGGTCCCTGCCAGTTCCTGTTCTCTTATTGTAAGTGAAATGAGCCAGACGACGGAGACTCTTGCCTTTTGTTTGTAATTGCTCTTGATGCCCCTGCCCCAATCTTTGGGCAGTTAGGCTGATTAGATGAGGAGTGGTTAAATGGGGCAGGATGCTATACCTGAATACTTCATTTGCATGCTTTAAGGTCGTCACCCAGGTGCTTTGCTTCCATTCCTAAGCACTGCCCCCTAAATGTATTTAAACTACAATGTATCACTGCTTTAGTTGAGATTTTCGATGACTACAGCTACCAACAGCTTGTGTTCTCAATAAAAGAATCCTGCTGAAGATACAACCCGAAGTCTCCATGGTCTTCACTTCTGAGTTGCCTAAACTTTAGAAGATAAAAGTTCACAACAAAATATACATTTTGTCAGAACATTAACACACCATCCATTCCCCATGACAATGTTATGCTTGTCCAGTGTGTGCGCTGCCCTTCCAGCTGTCCACTGCGTCATAGACAATCTGTTCACTGGTAACATCCACAACTTTTTCTCTGACCTCACGAAGCTTCTCCACAATGTAAACCTCGTCACGTAGCTCACACAATATAGCGTCCACCGAACCCTGGATCCTGTGTGGATTAATCCTTAAACCGAATCGGTTCAGTGCTTGAGCTATGATGTGTTTAAGCTCTGGTTTTACCAGATTACGTGATAGTTCCTCAAAGTATGCGTCAAAGAAATAGGCGCTGGGTTCAAACAAACAGGAGTGTCTAAGCTGACTAGGATGATCCACGGCACAACCAAGGCAGAGTTCCTTAAGCTTTTTGTTGATAAGATGCTCCAGTATGACCACAATAGTTGCTTTTATGATTTTGAATGCGTCAGTATGGATACATCCATCGGTGTCATCAATGCCAGAACAGGCCGCGGCTCCAGTTATCGCACCGCTACTGCTGTATGGCGTCGCAAGAAAGGTCAGGTTGTTATACCCCAGCTCCATGCAGAATTTATCCGACCAGTCGTTGTTGGAAGTTTGTGGGAGGGTCTCCACAGGTGTAGCATTGTCATCAGGCATTGCAGGCAGGGTTTCAGGGGTGTTGCTATAGCAGCAGGCAGACGTGGATTCTTGAGACATGGCGGAAATGGATGTAGTGAGCCTTCCGATCTGCAGACTTTTTTAATGGCTGTAATATGTGCGTGGAGATAAGAGACGGTTTGGGGTCTCGGGAAGAATTTCACCTTTACAGAGCTGTAACGATCGTACATATCACACCATCTGAACATCTTGTCAATACATGTAAAAACATTGTCGATTATATGAACATCTTTCCACTGAAACAAAAACTTCATGTCATAGTGCATGTAGTGTTCCGCTTCAGGAATAGGCCACACACGCTCACGGATCTTTGTCTTGTCGTTGCAGCAGAAAATGTAAACGCAGTCATCCGATAACTTTTTACTGTGATCACCAACCACACGAAATCTTGTGTCAGGAACTATTCCATCCCACTCTGCAATGTACAAAGGATCATCACCGCAGTCATTCAAATCTCTCCATACGTAGTTGTAGAATAACCACCAGTCTTTTGCAGGGAAAATCGGACAGGTTTCCCGCGTTGTAAAATTATCTTCGATATCTGTAGCATAGAGCTTCACAACACAAAAACATTAATTTGTCAAACACATATCTCCCGACACGATCACCAGACATAGGGAAATCATGGGTCATCATATTCACATCGTCATGAAGAAACTTTGTTAAACTAACTCCTTGTTTTTTTTCTTGGTGCAAAAGTCAGTTCCTTTCTCATATCAACAGGGTCTCTTCTAATGGTTTTAGGAGTTTTTGGAGCAGCGGCAGCCATTGTAACATGAAAGTTCAGAACGTCTTCTCTGTTTAAATTACTATATTCTAACCACACTATTTAAAACCACATTTCAGGATGTAGGTAGGGTCTTTAGGTGTGAAAAACAAGCCAGGAAGGAACGCCATAAAAACCCCCATGGTACCAGGTGAGAGATAAAAAACATCACAAATCCACTCATAAATCCAACAAATGTCATCTATTTAGATCTTTTGATTTACAGTCCCCTACTGTCATGTCAGTCAGGGCTGACAGGACCCCGGTGACGTGACAGTCAGGGTGACAGAGGGGTCATATACCCATAAATCATCTACCCCTGTATACATTTGACATATGACAACCTGTCGATCAACGCTGACAGGGTGCTCATAAATCTGCTCATAAATCACGGTCATAAATCATCATTGACGTGAAGTATTGGATATAACTACTAATATTCCCATGAACTATGACAAGGTTACACAATCTGCAGAGGGAAATATATATCAGTGAGGGCAAGGAATGGATTTATTTGATGGCCCCGTAGGAGGATGGAGTAGTTTGATTTCAATGTTTGTGCCTGTTTTGGTTATTTTGCTCTTCTTGTAACTTTTTAGACCATGCATTGCCTTCTGTATTCAAGAGCAGATAAACCGTAATGAAGGTCAAGCTGAGATATATGCATGGTTATTGTTATGGGTTTTTAACAAATAATTATTTCTTATAGAAAACATTTTTTTTACAAAGGAACGACTTACCCCATTTAATATGGTCTAATTTTGGTTCTCACTGACTTCTCTTCCTTCACCGCACAAACAACAAAGATGAAGAAATTCCAACATGTAAAGAACACCGAACAAACTCCTCTTTTACAATCCAAAATAACAAACAAAATGCTTGCTGTTTGCCAGTGCGTTAGCTTGGTCAAACGAATCAAATGATGCGCTCCGCCTACACATACGCCGGTGCTAGTGCAAATTTAACAATCAAAAAGTTTTTCTAACTAAAAGCTGGACCTTGCTAAATGTAAAAAAAAATAAAAATAAAATTTGCAGATAAGCCCCCCTCTCGCAAAAAACTGGACATGGAAATATATATGCGAGACACTGCATTTTAACACTCTGAAGTTGGCAGCACAGATACTAAGTTGCACTTCTAGGCCACTTCAAACATGGTCTTTTGATAGAAATAATGAGGCAAACTATGGCAGCCTGCCACCCTTACAAGACAATCCAGTCAGTTAATGAGGAGATCATGGGGAAGGAAGTCCAATAAAGTTTAATTTTGTCTTCTGAAACTCGGACTTTGGATATTTTTGCAATACTTTCTCCACTTGATTTCTGTGTATTTGTTTTCTGATTTGTGGCTGATTTAGTAATGCAGCAAATAGCAGTGTTTTAGCTGCATGAGGAACTACACAGATAAATGATGTTGGGTGAAGATGAATCATCAGCGAAGAGACAAATGTTATTCATGTAGATGAATAAACTACTACAGCACAATTCACATTTGTTTAATAAATCATATGTACTGCAGTACGTCACAGTACCTTGAGTGAGTCCAGCGTGGATGAAGGACATCAGCACTAAAGCCAGAAGAAACACAGACATGTCATTCAACACAATGCAGATCACTGAAACATGTCCAGAGCTTCAACTGAAGGAGTTTTTCTGTGTTTTGATGCTCATCCATGAAAAGTGATGCTGGAGATTTTCCATCATTTATCAACACACACAGTGACGTCACAGGACTCGTGAACTGATACGAGAGTCGATTCTCTGATGGATTCACTGCTGCTCAGAGAAGATTCACAACAAACAACACATGACCATATTCTCATCAACCAATGTGACACCAGACAGAGAAGTTCTGTCTCTTTAGGTGCTTTTGCTTGTTTTGAGTACTGTAGTATTTTATAATCTTCTTTAATATATTTTTTTTTCCTCAATCTTGTTACACTTGTGGTGTTCCCGGTCAAATATGACCAGGCTACAAAAAATAGCATATCAATTTCTCGTTGTGCTATATTATCATGAAATATTGGATTCAATATTTTGTCAACTTGTTTTCTTTCAATTATTTTTGGAATTGATTATAGGCGTCATTAATCTAAGCTTATGCACCTCAGTTTTTGAGTGAAAAAAAGTGTTATTTGTGGATAATTTTGTCAATATTTAATAAAATATTAAAAAAGTGAACTGTTTATTACACTAGTAATAAACACTATGCTTTAATGTTTAACCAAGATGTTTGATTTGAAATGCTTTTATCTTGTACAAAATAGAACAAAGTCATACTTGTTGTGTTTTCAGTCAAAAACGACTGGCCATACAAAAAAACAAAACAAAAAAAAAATTCTTATCAATCTCTTGATTTAGTATATTATCACCTAATTTTGAATTCAATCTTTTTGGCATTGTTTTCTTTCAATTATACACTTAGAAAAAAATATTCTATATAGAACCTTAAAAGGTTCTATCAGGCACTACATATTTGGAATCCCTAAAAGGTTCTATATAGAACGCTTTAGGGGTTCCCATCATGGGATCATTTTTTAGATTTCATTTTTGTTTTATTTTAATTACATTTTAAGACTTAAACAGCTCATATAGCTACTTTATCACTAGGAAAAAACTGAAATAACTAAGCATAACACATCAAGGAGTTGTGTGATCATTTAAGACACTAAAATAGCACTCTCCATTTTAGAAATATTGTTTTTTCAACCCCCTCCACCTTACTCACCCATCCAACATGTCAGTCACAAATATATGTTGATTGCTAGAAACCACAAAAAAAAAAAAAAACAATTGAATGTTAACTTGCACAAATAAATAAAGTTAACTTGCAAAAATAATTTTTAAAAATTAAATACATAAGTTTTTTGTTCAGACTGAAACTTGAGAATTCCCTCATCATAAGCAATAAAAGTGCAGACGTACATACGATAAAAGTAAGAGATTCATTTATTATACAGATTATAAGAGGAGCTATGAGTGCTTAAACACTAGCTAGACTGACTGAGTGCATTCTTTCACTGCATGATTCAGTCTAATAAAATGCAGAATGCTCCCAAAATTCAAGATGGGGCAGAAAATATGTATATTTATATAATTTCATATAGTTAATCAATATCAGACGAAAAGTGCCATTTTTTCCCGCTTAAAAATCACAAATGTGATATTGATTTTATACAACAGTTCAATAAACAGTAAGTTAATAGACACCAAATTGCCTATTTTTGCTCTATTTCGCCAACAAAAGATGGTTCCAAACACAGCGAGACACCCCTCGCTGCAGACTGTAGCGCGGTGACGTCGGGTATCTGCGTCACGTATATGTTTACGCATTGCGTGTGTAATTTGCATTACGTGGTGACGGTAGGTGTTTTCGCGTCGTGCGTGACGTAAAAACGCATGCGCATACTTAACAGAATACTCTAATAAAATGTAAAAGTATTAAGAACCCTAAGGTGGAAAAAAAATAAAACAATAAAATGTAATACAGCACATATCCATGATTTTAACCATGTCTCATCTCAGGTAAAATGATACGGAATTACAGAGTTTATTCTGTAATATCTGTGTAGTATTTTTTTTTTGTAATTTATTAACATTCTGTTGTACTTTACTTCACTGTGTATATTGTAATATTACCCTTTAACGGCGCCTTATATATTTCTTATTAGGCTAGTCAACATTACAAAAGATGACATCAGTCTTCACTTCTACTGGCGCAGATGGTAAAACGTGTGATTTTCACATTTTGACGCGATCGACGCAGGTTCGAATCCGCCTTTAAGCAAAGTTTTTTCTCCATTTTCAAATTTCAAATCACATCAAAAAAGCATTTATTTTCAATAAAAATTAAGGAAATAATCAGGAAATAAAAAAGTTGTGAGGTAGGGCTTTATTGCCCCAATAAGGTGATATCCATTTAATAATTTGAATTAAAATTAGAATTTACACTCAATAAGTTATTATTGCATACTGTTTTATAATGTACTACAATACTGAGGTACAGGTAATTACCACTGTTTGCAATAAGTAGTTTAAATAGCAGAAAATCCTGCTATCACTTAAAGACTGCAAATAGCTGCTGCCTTTCTTATTTTAATCTGTCCTCTGTCATGGTTCTTGTTTATTTATTTATTTAGTATAATTTTGGACATTTTTCTTTTGCTTTGGCAATTCTGCATGTGAAATATTTAAGCCAATAAAGTATTTTTAAATTCAATTGACTACATACAGTATATTTTCAGTGTCTGCATCCCATTTTATGCATGGTGCCTCCAAAAAACCAAACTGATAACAGTGATCTTTTTTTATTATTATTATTTCAAAGAACAAAACAGAAAATATAATTTTATATACAAATATAGATTAAGACCATAGACTATAAACATGACACATGAGAAAAAAAAAATTGCATCTACTCATTCTGAAATTCACCTCCATCACTGATAAATCAATCAACCGAGCAGTAGCCCTCAAATTCTTTGAATGAATAAAACCCACACAGGACTCCCCTCCTGTCATTCCTGACACACCTAGCTGTGCAGTCTTTAAATACAGTATCTCACTGCACCGTAGGCACTGGGTCTGTGAATACGGCACCCGGCACTCCTGTCTGTATTAAATCATTTTGAGGAAAGGCAAAAGAGCCATACAAGGAAAATATTTTAAATGTATTTTTAAATATTATAGGATGGTGGTAGAAAAAGAGTGTTGTTTGCTTTGTCTGTAAAGTACCTAAGATATTTAATTTATAATCAGCATTAACCAACTAAATTAAAAAAGTTTGTCAAGTCAAAATTTAGGTTGGCTTGGCTTGAGAAAGCATAGCCTGAAACAATTTGAAAGTTTTACAGTTGAGGGCAATACAGTCTATCTGGGAAAATAAAAAAAAAACAGATAGTTGAGAGGAGACAGGCAGAAAGATGAGAAGAGAGACAGACACTCAAATACTTTTTACAGTATTCACTACATGTTAAGGAGTTAAAGAACTATCTGTCTAGACATATGAAGTGGGCCACTTCTCTGAATTTCGTCTCACTGACAATGTCCCAGAAAAGTCACATGAAGGTAAATTTAAGAGGTAACACTTTACAATAAGGTGTCATTGGTTAACACTAGTTAATGTATTAATTAACATGAACTAACAATGAACAATACATTTGTTACAGTATCTATTAATTTGTGATAATGTTAATGAAAAAGATGACAAATATGAGAAACACACACACACATATATATGTATGTATGTATATGTATGTATGTAATTATTTATTTTATTTTTTGCAATGCATGCAATTCATTACTTTATTAATATAAGTATTTCTGCTCTATTTTAATACATATTTAAAGGCTAATTTTAGGCGAAATAAGACTTTTAAAGACCAGCAGCAGAATCCCTGTCACTTCGAATACTAACACATATCATAAAACATGTCATAAATGTTTGAAATCGCACACATTTGCAATGACACCCTCTATGAATGAATGAATGAATGAATGAGGCATTTATATAGCGCTTTTATTGTGTATTGCAATACACCCAAAGCGCTTTACAAAGCTATGATTATGACCAAAGCATCCTTACAATTAAAAGCCAACACAAACGCACATTTTTAAGAAAACAAAAAGTAAGTAAATGTTCCGGAAGTGAATGATCCATTATTGAACCTGCGTATTTACGGTAAATACATAACGTAGGTACCTGATGTCACCGCGCTACAGTCTGCAGTGAGGAGTACTTGAACACAGCCACAGCAGTGTTTTGCCTCTCTGAGCAACATGGCCGTGTTTCGTTCCTGAATGAATCAACCTTTTAAATGATTCGGTTCAATCGCAATGACTCCCTTGATAACAGTGACTTACTGCCACCTATTGGCAGTTTTAATTTCACATTTAAAGTATATATTTTTAAATAATTTCAAATATCAGTACTCAATGTTTTAGGATTAAAATATCAAAACATTTATGCATTTTTAATTGCAGGTTAAATGCATTCATGTATTGCATTAAACAATGTGTAAATACATCTGAATGCCACTTCAGATGCAGCTTCTGTGTTTACTCTGCATTGCAAAGATGAATTTTGTTGATAAGGATTTTAATGATAATGATGTTCTAGGAAACAAAGGCTTTATAAAGGTAAAAATGCCCATAAAGGGTAAAAATCACTTTAAACTTGTTGGAAAATATAAATTTCTATCACTGCTGTGAAATGACCAAGCAGAATATGAAGAATATCAAAATCTTTAGGAGTCAGCTGCCCACTGCAGTCCTGCAGCGCAACACACTCAGTAAAATGTAATCTGTTATCGATAAAATCCCAGAAAATATCTATATATAATTATATATACCCAAAAGATATAATTTTTTGTCTATATTGCACACCCCTAAGATAGATATTTAATTATTCTTTGCTTAGTGATTGTTTGCACATAACTCACTGATCATCACGACTGAAATGCTGCGCTGTGCAGACGGGACAAAACTGATCAGCGCATAGATACACATTCAAGTTGTTTGCCGTTTATGTCAAAGATCATTGTATGCATCTGTTTGGATGGATGAGTTACAAGAATAGCCTTTTTAAATGAAACACTGAAACTCCATATGAGTATGTTGCTCGTCAATAAAAGAGCTGCATGGCATCTTACTTCACATGATAACTAAAGAACTTGCAACCATGTTAGTGTGCAGATTAAATAGAAGACTAGCGTGTACCTTCTAATAAATAGATAAAACTGTCCAGATTGCTATACACTGCTAGTACACATGTATTTATACCTGATCAATTTGTTGGTATAAATTAATTTGTTGATTCAGTGCAGATGTAAATTGTAAGTTTATTTTCTTCAGAATAAAGGTGTGTCAAAGTAAAATTGAAATAAAAACACAAATAAAATGTAGTATAATCATTTTAAATAGCCTAATGTGTAAACATACATAAAGCATGGTTCAGCCCAAAGAACCCTTTTATGCCAAAAAGGGTTTGTACAAAAGGCCTGGTTGTGTCTGTGTCCCGGATGTTTCTGACCAATCAGAGAGTTACAGCGTGGCAGCTATGTCACGAGAGGAGGCGGAGCAAAAATCGAAGATAGAGACAGACGCAGAGCACGTGAGAAGATGGACAGTCCGATAGCTTTATTCTAATTAGTTCAGTGATACTGTAAAGAGTTGACTTCGAGTTTATACTGGGTTACAGTGTGCATACATGTGAAGTAAGTGATTGTTGTCTATATTTTCTGCTATTATTGAAAGATCAGCTGTTATTCTCGTGTTGATTAAGTAGTAGCCGATTAGCATAGCACTGCCTGTAATACCTACCAAATTCAGCGTAGTCGTGAGTATTTCTGTGATAATCCTTGTTGTGAGATGCTTATGTATACGCTGTACATTGTGTTATTATTGCATATCCGCTCTATTACTGTGTGCGCGCGTTATGGGATGGTTCATGTTTGCATGTAGCCATCATCTGATCAGTACATGTCCAGGCATGTTAAGCTGCCCTCATGCTGCATTCACGTGCGGATAGTGCCATCTTGTGGACATTTAGAGCATAAGCACCCATGTTATATAGTAATCTAGCGTTGTTATCTTTATATTGTGTGCTGTTCAGTGTTTTAATAATGTTTGTTGTAGAACTTGGAGGTTTGTATATTCATACCATTAAGATTATTTCTCTTGTTCAATTCATTCCAGAAACCACACATGTATACCCAAAGTCTTCAGTAAAAAGATCTCATCCAACTCCATTGAGTGCCTCTCTTCAATTAAGAAACCATCTCACTCAGTTCTGACAGACTGCCTACTGTGTTTCACACCCCCAAACTTAATACACCAACGAACCCCCCGTTTCAAGTGGTCCTACGAGCCGGATCCGTGAATCACAGTAGAGAGATGACATCCCGTTCTGAGTCAGATCCTCCTGTTGTCCGACCTAGTCGACAAATAAGGCCACCTGCACATCTAGAAAACTATCAAGTTCATGGATCAGACTTAGTGAAGAGAGCGCCATCAGCTACACGTCTGAATGAAGCTGGAATGGAAGCAGCTGCACCCACATCAGAGAATGCATCTAGATCGTCTTCTCCAAAGAGTCAGCCCTCATACGCTGATGATCTAGTTGTCCGAGATGTATGGCCACAGTCATATGGAGAAGTGTCACCAGAGCCCGAGGAACGCTACCTTCAATCCAGCAGTTGTCTGATATAAAGTCTATGTGGTTCGAGATGAAGAAGGACAATGATGAGCTTCGCAGCCACATTTTACCAGAGATCCTGTCTACGCTGCAAGGGCTCAAAGCAGAGAATGCTTCGTTGAAGCAGGAGATCCAGCAGTTTAGCACCAGCCTTGAGACTCCTCTTCGATCAGTGACACCAGTACCAGCTCCTCGCATTCATGTGCCACCATCCGTCTGTAGAGAGAAGTTCTGCAGTGCATGCTGATGAAGTTCCTCCACCCCGACCTGCCCAGTGCGAGGAGACAGCTGACGAGACAGATGGGGGACCTTACGATTTCACCTAGGACGCAGCATGCTGATGAGAGTCATCACGCCCCCCCTTCAGAGGTCATATACCTACTCAGCTCAGCCTGCAGGAGCAGGACAGTACGATGCTGCAACGCCTGGTCCCAGACACAGTCATCACCAGAGAGAGAGAGAACTCGGTCTACCCTCACGTCCACAGGTAACGCCTAGAACGGAGATGCTGCGCACCCAAGAGGACCTAAGCCTACTATTCCCAGCTAGGGATGCAGCGATTAACCGGTTTCGCGATTAACCGCGCTTTAAAACGTCACGGTTAATTAATCGTAAAGGTTCCGCTAAACCGAGTGTTTCTTCTGTTGCAGATTGCGCAAAACGAAAACAAAGTTACACTAGCGATGCACCAGCTTAAAATGACGTGCTTATCAGAGACACCCAGGCTACTAGACGCATTAGATTAGTGACAGAAGGACTAAACAGCGAAGCATTATTTCCACCAGCGAAATGCCTGTCGATAGTGTGGGACCATTTTCAGTACACCAAGAATGACCAGAGTGTCATTTAAATATTGCCGTAAAAAAAACTGCTGCTAAAGAGCGAATGCATAAGGGATCATGCACGGCTAGCTGTACATTGAACGATTTTAATGCACAACGTGAAGGCAAGAACCACCTGACGCGAAGCTACGGCTGGTTAGCTCAGCATTCTGCCCGCTTCAGATCAGAATGAGATGAAATAGTGCGGTAAGATCACATTTATTTGATTGAATTAATTATAATAGAGCTTGAATTAATTATTCGATTGAGAGAGAGAGAGAGAGGTGACAGTTGCCGGTGTGAATTAGCCTACCTGTGTCTGTGTCTCTCCAGTAGGCAATTTAATCTATTTTATTAATAAAAGTCGCGGGGCAGCGTTCAAGAAGTTTGTCCTCCTGAATGTTTGTATGCGTGCGCAGCGCGATCTCCGATCTCACAAACCAAAACAATAGACATGATTTTTTTTCAGGCCACATGTAAAATCATATGAATTATTATGAAGATTATTCAAATGAATATGTATGGATGACAGTTGATTACAATAATATTTCAGTTTATTTCTATCATTAGTAACAGTTTCCCCTGTGAGGTAAATAAAGTTAATATTAGTCGTATATTAATAATACTTAATTAACTTTGTTATTGTAGTATTATTCACAAGTAAAAAAAGAAAATTCACCATGTTTCCAAATTCTCTACCCCAGGTCCAAAAGAAATGCAAATAATGTAGCCTACAAACTGAAAACATTAAATACTTTTGTGATCTTTTTCCATTTCTTATTTTCAAAAGAGAAATACTGTCATGGATGTTTTCAGAGCAGCGGTCAACCTTTTTCATTCTAATGGGAGAGATGGACTTTTGTTTGTCTTTTGTTTATTATTATTTTGTGCTGTATTGTTGGTTACGGTGTTATTTCTGTTTCAAAAGCTAGCAATAAATAACACTTTAACATCTAAAGAGTGTTCATGTGATTTTATACATTAGTAATGTTGGGAAATTAATAAATGCATAATAATCGTCATAATCGTAAAACCGTGATTATTCCTCAGAGAATAACCGTCCCAGCAAAATCTATAATCGTTGCATCCCTATTCCCAGCCTGACAGCAGCTGACTCCAGACAGTTTTCCAGACTACGGTTGGCACTAGAGAACCTTCTGCCAGCAGATGCAAGTGAGCGCTTCAAGTATCAGATTCTGACTGATCATCTGGAGCTAGAAGAGGCCTTGCTAGTAGCGGACTCCTACTGTAACTCAGTGAGACCATATACAGACACGATGCAAGCCCTTGTGAAGATGTGTGGTCAGCCCCACAAACTTGTCCTGCGGAGTATCGCTGAAGTACTGGAAGGTCCCAATCTCAAGCCAGGTGACGTGAAGGCATTCAAGTTCTTCGCCCTTCGTGTGCGCTCATTAGTGGGTATGTTGGAGCAGTTGGGTTCAGCTGAATTAGAGTGCGGTTTACATGTGTCCAGACTCCAAGGCAAGCTTCCCCATGAGCTCCAGATCAGCTTTAAGAGATACGTCCACCCGTCTAGGATTACAGTTCCTACCATTCTTGACTTTGCTAACTGGTTAGAGTATGAGCTTCAGGTCCAAGATGACACTGCCAAAACAGTCATGTATGCTCCACCTTTACCTACCAGGAAAATAGAAGGTCGTCATGACACCAAGCCTCCAGGCAGATCTACGAGCATCCTGCTGGGTGCAGAGAAGCCCACTGCTGACAGTGAATACAGAGCGCCCGCTCCAGAGTCCAGGCCCAGCTCGGTCAGATACAGAGAGAAGTCACGTGCCTACTGTCCTTATTGTGACAATGCTAGTCACTTCCTCAATGGATGCCCCAACTTTAAGGAGCTAACTAAAGAACAGAAAGAGGCATGGATCCGCAAGAACAACAGGTGTTGGAGGTGTGGCCGCAATCATCATACATCTAAATGCACGCTGAAGGCTCTGTGCAAGACCTGCATCAGGAAACGCCTGCTTATATTGCACAATCTGAATGAGCGAGCTGTGAACACCAGTGCTGAGACCGAACCCAAGGAGAACTCATGTCTTGTGAGTAGCACGAAAGACATCTTGAATGCAGACCGTTCTGTCGCCGGGCGCAGAGTCCTTTTGAAAGTTAGTAAAGTGATCATTGCGAATGGGGATGCATCAATGGAAACGTATGCAGTGCTGGATGACGGATCAGAAAGGACTATCCTCCTCCATGCTGCAGCTTAGCGACTGAACATCAAGGGGCAGCCAGAAGATCTGATCCTGCGCACAGTGAGATAAGATCAGCAGGTGCTTCATGGGGCGGGTGTCTCCTTCACAGTATCACCTGTGTCTCATCCCCACAAGAAATACCTAATTCAGCATGCGTTTACAGCCGAGAGACTAGGCCTCGCCGAACACACCTATCCCGTGGCTTCCTTACGGAAAAGATACAGACACCTAGCTGGCCTCCCATTGCAGAAGATGGATAAAGTGCAGCCCGTGTTGCTGATCAGGTCAGATTGCCCACATCTCATCCGCCTGTTGAACCAGTCCGTTTAGGCCCACCAGGGGGTCCTGCAGCAGTCAAAACCCGCCTTGGATGGACTCTTCAAGGTCCTACTCAGGAGGTTCGTCGTGAGATCATGTTGAGAGACTATGGCAGATGGATGTGATTCCCTACCGTAGTGACAAGATAGCGACACGATCCAAACTAGATCAAGAAGCCATCAGACTCCTGCAGGAGAAGACTGCGCAAGTGGAAGTGGAAGGTACGATGCGGTATGCCACACCGCTTCTTCGTAGGCAGAGTATGCCATGCTTGACTATGCCTAAAGAAGCTGTTCTCCCTCAGCTCAGGAGTGTCGAGAGGAGACTGCTTAAGAATTCAGAGCAGGCGTCTGCCTACCAAGTCGAGATCACTAGACTGAAGGAAGCAGGTTATGTGGCCAAGCTGGAACCGAGAGAGGGGGATAGCTCCACCGAGTCATGGTATATCCCCCATCATATGGTTCAGCACAATAACAAGAACCGGGTCGTTTTCAACTGCTCCTTTCAGTTTGAAGGCCACAGCCTTAATGAGTTCCTCCTTCCAGGACCCACACTTGGCCCATCGCTGCTGGCAGTCCTGCTCCACTTTCGAGAGCACCCTGTCGCCGTAAGCAGCGATATTCGTGGTATGTTTCACCAGGTGAGGCTGCTCCCCGGTGACATGCCCTTGCTCCGTTTCCTGTGGCGAGACTTGATGTCTGAGCGACCCCCTGATGTGTGCCAGTGGCAGGTGCTCCCCTTTAGTACCACGTGCAGTCCCTGCTGTGCCACGTATGCCCTGCAGAGACACGTGATGGATCACAGTCAGCCGGGAGACCAATTCAGAGAGGTAATTGAGAGATCATTTTATGTCGACAATTGCCTGCACAGTCTTCACTCCCCCCAAGAGGCTAAAGACCTAGTTGATCAACTTTGAGCATTTTGAGCTTCGACAATGGGCCAGCAATTGTCCGTCTGCGATTACTCACCTCCCCACCGAGTCCAGATCCAGTACCTGTGACCTCTGGTTCAGTCAAGGCCAACAAGATGTACATGAGTCTACGCTTGGACTGCAGTGGCATTGTCAGACAGACACTCTCCGTTACAAGCACCGTGCCAGATGCTCTTCCTCAGTAACGATGCGTCAGATCTACCGAGTACTAGCGAGCCAATATGATCCTCTTGGCTATCTTATCCCTTACATCCCGGGCTAAGATACTAGTATAGCACCTGTGGGACAAGAAGCGCGACTGGGACGACCCACAGTTGCCTAAGGATCTGATTACATCATGGCACGAGTGGGAGAGGGAGTTGAGTGGACTAGAGGAGGTATCTCTGCCCAGGTGCTACTCTCGATCACCCCAAGACTACCAATTCAGTAAATATGATGTCCATGTCTTCTGTGACGCAAGCGTCACACTTCGGCGGTTGCTGGGAGAGATCCGCTCCATCAAGGCAGCCTGTTACCGAGGAAGTGTTGAGGACAGTCCTGATTGAAGTGGAAGGTATCCTCAATTCAAAGCCTCTCGTGTATACCTCCTCTGACATTGCTGACCTTGACCCGATCACCCCGTACTGCTTCCTGATTGGCCGCCGAGACGTGTTATTACCTCAAGTCATCTACCAGGAGTCAGAGATCCTGAGTCGGTGACGCTGGCGCCACAGCCAACTGCTTGCGGAGCACTTCTGGAAACATTTTCTGAAGTACTACTTACCAGATCTCCAAGCCCGCCAGAAGTGGAAGACTGAGAAGAAGACTTTGGAAATCGGAGATGTAGTCTTGATCGTTGATCCCCAACTTTCTCGTGCCCTCTGGCCGGTAGGCAGAGTCACTCAGGTATTCCCAGGCGTTGATGGTCGAGTCTGGACCGCCAATGTAGATGTCAAAGGGAAGACCTACACGCGAGTTGTGGCCCGTCTCATCCAGCTTCCAGCCCTACCTGAGGACGACTAAGACAAAATATAGACCCTTTGTTAGATGAGCGAATTCAGTTCCTGAATTCGGGGACGGCTGCACAAAAGGCCCGGTTGTGTCTGTGTCCCGGATGTTTCTGACCAATCAGAGAGTTACAGCGTGGCAGCTATGTCACGAGAGGAGGCGGAGCAAAAATCGCAGATAGAGACAGACGCAGAGCACGTGAGAAGATGGACAGTCCGACAGCTTTATTCTAATTAGTTCAGTGATACTGTAAAGAGTTGACTTCGAGTTTATACTGGGTTACAGTATGCGTACATGTGAAGTAAGTGATTGTTGTCTATATTTTCTGCTATTATTGAAAGATCAGCTGTTATTCTCGTGTTGATTAAGTAGTAGCCGATTAGCATAGCACTGCCTGTAATGCCTACCAGATTCAGCGTAGTCGCGAGTATTTCTTTGATAATCCTTGTTGTGAGATGCTTATGTATACGCTGTACATTGTGTTATTATTGCATATCTGCTCTATTACTGTGTGCGCGCGTTATGCGACGGTTCATGTTTGCACGTAGCGATCATCTGATCAGTACATGTCCAGGCATGTTAAGCTGCCCTCATGCTGCATTCACGTGCGAATAGTGCCATCTTGTGGACATTTAGAGCATAAGCACCCATGTTATATAGTAATCTAGCGTTGTTATATTTATATTGTGTGCTGTTCAGTGTTTTAATAATGTTTGTTGTAGAACTTGGAGCTTTGTATATTCATACCATTAAGATTATTTCTCTTGTTCAATTCATTCCAGAAACCACACATGTATACCCAAAGTCTTCAGTAAAAAGATCTCATCCAACTCCATTGAGTGCCTCTCTTCAATTAAGAAACCATCTCACTCAGTTCTGACAGACTGCCTACTGTGTTTCACACCCACAAACTTAATACACCAACGAACCCCCCATTTCAGGGTTATTTATCCTTATTTAGAACCTTTTTGGCATAAAGGGTTCTTTGGAGTTGAGTAAAGAACCCCAAAGATTTTTTTTTTCTTTCTAAGAGTGTACACTGTAAAAAAACAAAAACAATGTTTTTTTACCAGCTTCAGCAGATTTTTGTGGGAGATTCTCAAATTTTTGTTGTATAAACTTAAAACAACAAGTTGGTCAGAATAAGAGATTTACATTGTAACAGTTTTACTGTCACATTAGTTCCTAGTAGTTCTTTTTTTTCCCATGTAATAGTTATGCCCTATCATTAGGGGGCACTCTATATTCTGAGTTGCTCATTTGCCTAAAAAGGGGGGAAAGAAGTAGCATTAGGCAGGAAGTAGTGTGCCAAGTACATGTAATGGCTTCTCCTTTGCTGGCCTTTGTTGGTGCCCTGATTTGAGGAACAATTTGTTCTTACTCTCAAATAGGGTTCTGGTTGGAGAGAGGAGACAGCACTGATATAAACAGGACCTAGACAAAAGGGACTAATTGTCTTCATCCAACCCATCTATTCATCGTATTTTATGGTCAACAAACGGATGAATTGTTTGGTGATTCAGATTCCGCATTGCTTCACTTAAGAACTGCTGGTCTCATTTTTCACTCTAAAGACGGATTTAATTATGTCAAAATGCTACTTATGGTTATATCTATGAACTGATGGACTTGCTGGATTTAACTGATGTTTCTTCAAATCTGGAAGACTTTATGTGCTGATGTTTGGACTTGTTGATGTGAATGTGTGATCTACAACTTGCATTTAATACACATGGCTCACTGAAATGAATTGGTCTCCGTGGTCCCTCAATCTTTATGTGGCATCAAAAGTTAGGTGTTACAACATAATAAAAACATGTTTAAAAGGCTGGCCATTTATGACTGGGGACATTAAAGGTGCTATAGGGTTTTCAGGGGTTAATAGTGACATTATAGTGGCCATGAAAATAATTTGAACACTAATTTGTGTTTTCACATATATTTTAAATGAACCAAACAGGGCAGGGTTTCCCGATAAACGATTGATCTTAGCGCTTAAGAGCGTTTTCTACGAGTCATTTTACGAACGTTCGTTATTGTTTCACGTGCGTTTCCCAAAAATGCACTTAACACAATCGCACGTAGCCGTGCTTTAAGTGCTACTTAGTAGTCGCTATCCATTGGTCAAGTGCTGAAATGTCAATTTATAGAATTGCTCGTATTTGTAGTACGCGTTCGTTTATTGAAATGTTAACTAATGCTGTGTTCCAGACAGCTCGGATACACTGTAAACCCAAACAGTATAACTAACTTATAATGGAAAATACCTGGTACTCAAAATGTGCCAAAAGGTTTAGCTAACTATTATTTTTGAGTTCATTCAACATCTTTTAGAGATTTAAGTTAACAGTAAATATTGTTTTGAGTTTTTACAACTACACTAAAGTTAAGAGTTTAGGGAACTTGAAAAATAGATTCAACCATAATCAAATATTTTAATGTCAAACATACGCCCTCTAGTGGCGGTTTTTACCAAAAAGTGACGTCATCGCTGAACGTGCACTCAGATGTGTTTCCACAGATACCCAGATGTTCGCACACTCAGGGCAGTTGGATTCGAGAGCTGTCCAAATACATGCATTTTTATTTCGATGGCTACAAAACTATGCAAGTATTCAGCTGTTTCAAATAATGTTGCAGTCTAATTATAGTTGATATCGGCTATACTCACACCATCCACACACGTTAGGTTTTCCAGTTAATACAATGTGTACAGTTTTTCAGAATATTTAGAATTAGCTACCAGTTAAAGTGTACAAACATATCTAAATGTCTCTAACGTTAGGATATTAAATTATGCAGCGCACATGCATTCTTTGTGTTAACGTTAGGTCTTTCTGAACATTTTAAGTCGTGTATTTTTTCTGTACGTGAAGTCAGCTGCAGGTTATCTGATGAAAGTACGTGTTCTATCTGTTTAAAAGTCATATAAAAGTCGTCTGAACCTAACAGGCCTGTCGAGTCCACGTTGTTCCCGTTAGGCCTTTCTGTTTTTTTTTTTTTTTTTGGTTAAGTGGTGTATACGTAAAGTAAGCTGCAGGTTATTTGATTAAAATACGTGTTCAATCGGTTTTCTTTGTGTTATGGGTAGTTTTCTTCGACGAATCGGTGCATAAAAGTCGTCTGAACCTAACAGGCCTGTCGAGTCCACGTTGTTCCCGCAATTCCAGTTCCTAAGATGAGACAAACGTTCTTGTAAATATAATCTTATTAGACTAACATTAAAAAAAGTGTTATTAAAAATTGCTTCACTGATAAAAGTTTTGTAAATTTGAAGTTAAATGTTATTTCATTTTAATAAGGCCTATATGTTTTTAGGATTGTCACTAGGGATGTGCCCGAAGCCGAATACCTTATTCGGAAAGGCACAGATAATGGCTTCAAAACGAATAACGGATTTATCCGAATAACAGAAAAAATATTCGGCACACACAATCACGTTTGTTGGAACAGCACTACATTAGTGAGGTCTGCGGTTGTTAAGATTTGTGCAATAATAATTGCTTTGATAGCGTTTGACACAGTTTCATACAGCTAATATCATGGTGATCATTGCGTTTGCCTAACAAATGTAGTCTCCTCCGCAATAAACTATCCGCACGCTCCGTTAAAAGTTAGTCCGTTGCCATGTTTACATAAAGACTGTGCATGTTAATTTTACTCATTTAATGCCCTGAAAACCCATTTGTCTCTATCACATAGGAGACAGTATTACACAAGAGGCTCAAAATCAGGAACCTTTCATTTTTATCTGTCCAATTTGTTTATTTAAGCAGCCGTTCTCAGACACTACTCTCTTCAGGCATCTGAGAGTCCATTTAAAAAGCCACGAAGTGGTTGAATGTCCATACAAGAATTGCCAATTTAAAAGTAATGTGTACTCATCATTCAATTCACACAAGAGCAAGAACCACCAATTTCACTCCACCTCAGATTATAAAGATGGTCTAGTAGTCAGTCAGGAATCAGATATACCACAGTGCTCTCATGCTACAGCATCTGACACTACAGAAAATGAACCTGGTCCAAGTAATGACAGCCTTGATGTAGCAGAGATGCAGTCTGATATTGACCAGTTGAGATGTCAATTAAAATGTAATTTGTCCTCATTATTTTTGAAGATGCAAAGCATCCTCCATGTCTCAGACACAGCTTCACAGGACATCATTCAACACTTGAATGAGATATTTTCCTCTTCAAGGCCAATAGTAAAAGAGACCTTAAGAGAGAGACTTCAGAAACATAACGTGGCTGTTTCTAGTTCTGTTCTGGATGAACTAACTGAGGCTGTTATGGACTGCAATGTTGTAGTTAAAGCCACGTCAAAAGGCTCAGATTTGTCTACTACAAAGCGCAGAAAGGTCTTTGTAGAAAAAAAATTACCCTCTGGTAAAGCCTGTTCAGTATGACTTGGAGATGTCAGAGAAAAAAATGGTTTATGTGCCTATTCTTAAAATGATTCAGGAGCTGTTCAAAAACACAGATATTCTTCACAAACTCCAGGAGTCTGTTAGTTTACCACTCCAACTATACATTGATGATTTAGAAATAGCAAACCCACTTGGAACATCAAAAAAATCCACAAACTATGTGCTGTGTATTGGGTCTTTGCCAGCCTTCCCAGTAAGTATCGCTCAGCCTTGCATACAATTCAGCTGGCACTTCTATGTAAAGTAGCTGACCTTAAAAAGAGTGGGTATAAAGCCGTGTTCTCTCCACTGTTGAAAGACATTAGCATTCTTGAGGAAGAAGGTGTTTTCATTGAGTCATTAGGGCAGAATGTTAAAGGAACTGTCTTTTGTGTGTCTGCAGACAATCTTGCAGCACACGGATTGGGAGGCTTCACAGAATCATTTAGATCTGAGTATGCCTGTAGGTTTTGTTTAGCCACTAGAGATCAGATGAAATCTATGAGTGTAATTCAGGGAGATTTCCCCATGAGAACAGAGACCAGTCATGACATTCATGTCCGTGATGTTTTGCAGAGTGATACCCAAAGCAGTCAGTTTGGTGTAAAACAAGACTGTGTGCTGCGTGAAGCATTGAAACATTTCCACCCTGTCACCGGATTTGCTCCAGACATCCTTCATGACCTTTTGGAAGGTATTGTACCAGTTGAGTTGTGTTTATGCCTTCAAAAGCTGGTAAACCAGAAGTACTTCAGTTTAGACTACCTAAACAATAAGATTGAGTTGTTTCCATATGAACACACTGACAAAACAGACAAACTATACCCAATACCAAAAACCTGTTTCACAAAAGGTAGTGTTGGTGGAAATGGTCATGAAAACGACTGTTTCCTCTGATGGTAGGTAGCAAAGTTCCAGAGGGAGATAAGACATGGGCTGTCTTAATGGATTTAAAAGACATTGTTGAGCTGTCATTATGAATCATGAATCCCTGAATCACGTTTCCGCCCTAAACATCACTTTGTGGAGCACTACCCGAATCTTATAAGGTGTTTCGGGCCGCTAGTGCATCTCTGGACAATGAGGTTTGAGGGGAAGCATATATTCTTTAAAAGAGTTGTACATGACACCCAAAACTTTAAGAATGTTACTTCTACTCTTGCAACTAGACACTAGAACATGATGGCGTATCATCTGAGCTCACCATCATATTTTAAGCCACATACACATACTTCAAGTGTCTCTTCAGTGCTAGTCTCAACACTGCCTGATTGTGCTAAGGTTTTCATTCAGGGACAGACAACTAGTGGCACAGTCTACACCACATCTAGGGTCACCATAGATGGCACTGACTATGCCCCAGGAATGTTTTTCTGCAGAAGCCTGGGGTGGATTGCCTCAGTTCTGGAAGATTGATGAAATCTTTCTTGTCAATAACAATGTTTCATTGTTCTGCAGTTCATTTGAGTCATGGTATGTTGAACATTTGCGCTGTTATGAGCTTTCACCAATGCCAGGAAGACTCTCTGTTTTTCAGATTTTGGATCTGAATGACACGATCACACTTGCTGCTTACTTCATTGATGGTCGGTTAATGCTCTCTCCCAGGAGATACATCTTGCAAAGGTATTGCTGAATTTCAGCATGGGTAGTTTAATGGAAAATGTTTCTGAGAAACTGTGTTACAAAACACATTTTCAGATGTTGTGCATGTGATTGTTCATTTAATATTTTTTTTTATTATTACTCTTCAGTCCATAGAAAAATGGCAGCTTCTTCCTGTTTGATGCTTCGTGTCATTGTTGATTCCAGGACTACTCGGAAAATCACACTCGCCTCCTATCCTGAATCCAGTGGTGGCTGCTGGTCTTTCAAAGAGGGGAAGCTCATTTTCGGCCTACATCATAAAAATTGTCCATTTATTTATACTTAAATTCTGCCCTAGGTTCCTTTTCAAGAAAATGCTCTGTGACCCTTTCATACCATATAGGAGTCTTTTCCAGTGACACTAGCCTACTGTATGAATGAATGAATGAACAAACAAACAATCTAAAAAAAAAGATATTAATCTCATAACATTATTCATGCAATTATAAATATAGTCTAAATGAATAAATGCCACATCTAAATGTCACTTCATGCAGCTTCTGTGCAGTGCTAAGATGAGTTTTTTTTAGATTATTTCATGGATAACAATAGCCAGTCATTAAGTATTCAGAGAATAATATTGTCTGTTTTCACTTACATCTATTTATTTATTAAATTTTGATTCATTTTGTAGAATTGAATTATAAATTAAGCTGGTATAGTATCGTAATACATTTTTATGGTATCGTGACAACCCTATTGTACACCACATTCTTCGTTTCAGTTTAGCCTAATTCCTAATTAACCTAATTAAACATTTCCTCTGTCGAGTTTAATGTTTTAAATACTAAATTCTGAATATAGAAATATGTTGGAAAATAATGTAGCATGCCTACTTTTAGACGTGAAACTTAAAAATGGCCAGCAGGCGGCAGAAGTTCGTGACTGAATCACTGAGTCATTCAAATGATTCTTTCAAAACGGCTGAATCCTTCAGGAGCGAATCAAATTACTGTTTTTATGAGTGGCTCAGTGAATCAGTGATTCGCCCAAACTAACGCGGATTTGGATTCGAACACAAACGAAACAAAAACAGCACTCTTGCTAGTGTTGTATTGCCTAAGTGTCAGGAGCATTTTTTGCTCGCATATCTTGAAATTTCCGAGTTAGCAGCATGTATATTAAAACATAACATTATAAATGAATAAAAAATATATATAATGATTGATAAGAAACGTCAGCGACTTTTTATAGGACAAAATCGCTGTCAATCAAAAGGAGATGCAGACCCTCCAATCATCACGCAGAAGCCCGGAGTCCAGGCACGCCCACTCCTCCATTCACCCCCAGAGACGCTGAGCGTCCGGGGGCGGGACATAATCGCAGCATTTATCCAATGACCGTCTAGTTTCGAGGCACTGAAAAAAACTGTTCAAAGCAGCCCCATTGAAGTCAATGGACGCTTGGCTTCAATGGAGAAATACACTGAAGCTACGGGAATGTATGAGAAGGAAATCGAGTCAGTCGACCTGCTATATGTAGCTGATTCTGAACGAACTCGTCTTCGAGATGAACGTGTTCTAACGCATTTTTAGTCAATAAAATGTTAACACAATAGTACATATTTGACCATTAATTTTTTGACATTATAGGGGAAGCCGAGTTGCCACCAAAAGCTACTGTTAAGCTTTTTTTTGATGGAGAAACTAGTTCTACATCAACAACAGACACTGAATTATTAACTGATGTTTCCACCCCTGAACATGTTTCAGGGTGGCCTCAAGGCAGTTTTCCAGTGCCAGCATTTTCTTATGAGGTAGAACACATACTTAGAGAAAGAAATTCTGCCTTTGAAAAAACAGGAAAAGTGCTGCAGCTAAACAGAGACCAGAAGCATGATGTCCTTGACAAAGTAGCAGCTGCAATCTATAATTTTAAAGCCTACCCAAGTGACAAAGAGCTGTCAAAAGCAGCAGAAGCTCTGATCACCAAACACCCATGTCTGAAAGAGCTGGGTTCAGATAACGGATGGTTTGGATGGAAAACTAGCATCAAATTTAAAATGGGAAACTACCGAAACAAGCTGAGGAGAGCAGGATGTATGGAGGTTGCAGTGAATGCTGGAAAACGAAGCAAAAGCAGTCCAGACAATGAACCATCACACTCGAACATAAAAAGGGCAAGACGTGCCGAAGTAAACTATTTACCAGACTTCCCCCAAGGTCATGATGCTTCAACTCTAGAGCAGCAGAGGGTTGAAATTACAGAAGAAGTTCAGAAAACTGAAACAAATCTTGTTACTGTTGATAAGAAGATGCAGATGACATTTGCATTACGCAGGAAAGAGATCATTACCAGTCCATCACCAGTGAAAGAGATCCTTGGACGCTGGCCAGCTCTACGTTTGGAATCACAGGTATAATTAAGTTTAATTGTGTGTTTAAAAAACGTCTTTAATATTTCAGTCGGTTTGTTGACGTGCTTTTCTTGTCTTCTGTTTCAGGTATGTGCTGAATTTCAGTGCATTACCAACCAGAATTTGACAAACACATTTTACGCAGAGCTAGACTGCCACAGTTTTCGCCTGATGACTTTATAATCGACAGAGAGCAGCAAAGACTGGAAAAACTGCTGATGCACTTGCTGAATTTCTTCGGGTTCATGACTTAAAGGTATCATCGCCAATTGTTGTTTAATGCTTCAGACAATGTTTTGACTTTATATATTGAATATTATCACTTTATCTAAATATATAAGTCTAACTACGACTTGGCTTTATCATGTACTAAGTGATGAGTAAACATTTTCAGCATTTTTAGTATTTAATTTAGAATACACTTTATTAAGACTTTTTAAAAACTTCACTTAATTAAAAACTTCTGATGTGTCTTTGTGTACTTTTAAAGGAAAAGTTCACAGAGAAATGAAAATTCTGTCATTAATTACTCGCTCGTTATGGAAGAATGCTTGTAACCAAACAGTTTTTGGTCCCCCATTGACTACCATAGAAGGAAAAACTACAATGGTGGTCAAAAGTGCCCCAGAACTATTTGCTGTCCTACATTCTTCCAAATATCTTGTTTTGTGTTCAACGTAACAACAAAATATAAAGCATTTTTTCCTACTATGGTAGTCAATGGGGTCCAAGAATTGTTTGGTTAGAAACATTCTTCCAAATATCTTTCTCTGTGTTCATCAGAACAAAGACATTTATACAGATTTGGAACAGTTCAAAGGTGAGTAAATGATGACAGAATTTTTATTTTTGGATGAAGTATCCCTTTAAGAGTCAGGGCTCTTACTGTGATCACTTGTTTTATGTATGCCTTGATCAACTTTTTGGCATTCATTCCGTGTCAAGTTAGCATTGTTTGGTTTTGTGCTGGCTAAAACGTGTGTGTTCCACTTTTAACATTGTTTTCAATGAACTGTAAGGATCAACATGATGTACACACAAGCCGAACAACAGTGCTCTGTGCGCTTCCTGTGTATCTGAGAGAAGACGCCTCAAAATTCTTTAAAACATGCACGGTAAATCGCTTATTCTGCATATTTCTTAGGATTATATTTCAGCATTTTATTCACACCAGTAAGATAGCATTTGGTAATTGTTTCAACACTTTTTGCATCCAGATTGAAGATGATTCAGAAGAGCCAGATGTTGATTCATCAGTTGCCCTTTTGACAGTCGTCCGAGAACTCCCAGACATTGCTCTTCAGCACAATCCAGAGAAGATTTCGATCATCCTTGAGAATGAAGCTGTCATAACAGGCCTGCAGAGACTCTCTGATGCGTTCCTTTTGATGTTTGGCTTAATCTATGCATTGGATCTTTCATATCCAAAAGAGATGGCCAACACATTTGAGTTTATTCAGAAGGTTCCTTTGGGTCTTGATGATGGCAAACTTAAGCCAAGGGTGCTGGCTCTAAAGAGTGACTTGCTGATTCATGCACAGTAATTTTATACTGTTTGCCTGTGTTGTGTTGTTTTCTTTGATATCAGGCATATGTGCAAGATTTCAACATGAGTTCTTATTACTAAAATGGTGATTTGCCTAAAATTTAAACAAAAACAAAAATAGCAATTTCTTCTGTCACAAAGTTCAATAAAATTTGTAGACAGCAGATCAAGAAATCTTAATCCTGTTTTGTATTCATTAAGGTAATATTTTAATTGATTTTCTTTGACCAGGTGTGCCTTTTTTTTTTTTTTTTTTTTTGTAGCACAGAACTGTTTTCACTGTTTTTGTTGGCATAATGGCTGTTTAGGTAATATTTCAATGTATTTTCTTTGACCTGGTGTGCCTTTTTGTTGCACAGAACTGTTTTAATGTCTCATGTTTTATAATACATTTTTGTACTTTGTTTAATGATTTTCAGATTTGTAATTTGTACTAAGTTGTAAAATTTAGATATTTGAGTACAGGAAACTTAAAAAAAAAAACCAAGGCAATCAGTTGCCACAAAATATTTAAGTAACATTACTACTACAATTTAAGTAACATAAATTATATAATTTAATTGAATAACATTTAAAGTTCCTTAAACTAAGTTAATATAAATGAAAAATGTTGATATATATATATATATATATATATATATATATGAGGGATATTTTAATTAAGTGAAGTAATTAAAGTTGTCAGTACTCAAAACTTTGAGTTGAACTAAATTAAAAATGAACAAAACCCTAAATATATATTTTGATTTAAATTAATGTTTATTTATAATTAACATTTACTCAAAATAACTAGCTATATGCTTACTGATGAGATTTAAGTTTGCAAACTTAAAAAAATAGCGGCAATCAGTTGCCTTAATTTTTTTGAGTTAGTAGAACTTATCCGGGTTTACAGTGTATAATATAATATAATATACATTTAGTCATTTAGCAGACGCTTTTATCCAAAACGATTTACAAATGAGAACAATAGAAGCAATCAAAACCAACAAAAGAGCAATGATATGCAGTCTTAACGCAGTACACGTAGCAAGGTTTTATTTTATTTTATTTTTTTAAGAAAACGAGTAGATAGAATATAGAAAGTAACCTAGTGTTTTTTATTTTATAAGAAACAAGTAGATAGAATAGAAAAAAATGAAAGCTAGTGTTAGTTTTTCAAGAAAAGCTAGCAGAATAAATATGCAATTGATAGAGGGTCAAGTGTGTGTGTGTGTGTGTTTTGTTTGTTTGTTTTAATCTGTTTTTTGTATAAAAAGAAGACAGATAGATAAAACAGAATTAGAATAGAGTGCTAGATTATATAATATAAGTATATAAGTGATAAGTATAATATTAATCTACTATATATATTAATATTGTATAATATATTATATACATATAGTACATTAATATTATATTTGTAGATTAATATTAATTATTCTATATAGTATATAATATCTGTAGAGATGTTATTTCCGGGTCCAATACATGGCTGGTTTTCGTCATTGACTGATTAATTTTTCTTTTTTTTTTTTGGAGTTTATCTCTATTTTTCCCAGTCTTTGAAGCGTATTTCCGACATTATTTCTTTTAGTCGTTCGTCCTGGTGACCTCAATTATTCTTACGATGCATGTAGAGATTTACGATTACTCCAGAGCACTCGTAGATTCTCAAGTACTACTTAAGTTACGATGGTTTTGGGATACGGTCCACAAATCTAAGATAATTCGTGCGATCGTTTCTACGATCAACTTAAGCTTTCGATGCTTTTGGGAAACGCAGCCCTGTTCAGTTAAAGTGAACAAAGGGAAACAGCAGCAAGTGAACTTGTGCTTTTGGTGTTCAAAGTGTAGGACCCACAATTATGTGGTTTGATTATGTATAATAAGTATATTAAAAAACTTTAAATATTTGTGATTGTCAAGCAATAGTGGAACACGTTCATATGGTAATGTATTGAACTACAGCAGGTTTTTTTTTTTTTTTTTTACTGCAAAGAATGCAAGAACTGACTTCACACATCTGCTAAAAATGACATTGAGACCAACTGTTTAAAAATGAGTGAAAAACAGAATTTAATTCTTAGAAAAGATTGAATATCATTTTTTTTTTTTTTTTTAATGCAATGAAATTCAGTCATTTTTAAGTGTTATTTTTTGGCCACTATACAGACAATTCATAAGAGGGGCAGACAGAATAGCAAGTGATGAAACTTGTGTGTTTCGCCACTGTTCTTAAACTCTCTGAACCTCTGATGGAAAGAGACAATATCTTACAACACCAAACTCATATTAACACAAATGCATCTGATTTAACTGATCTACCTGATAGGAAGAACAAGTTTTACAACGGGCCTCCATCTTTCACGTGCAGCACAGATAAATACATGTTCTCTGTAACTCTGTATCTGAGCCATTCGTAACATATCATCACACTGAATCTGAACAATAAATAATACAATAAGCACTGAGGCCCTCCTACACACGGCACAACCATTCTTTTATGTTCAGCTGAATACTGAAATAAAAACAGAAAAACAAAACTGAAGATAGTGTAGAATATAATGAAATACTCACAGAGCATGAGAGGCAGTGCACTGGACCCCATACTGACACATTAATAGACTGTTTTAACAGAGATGCATGCGCTAAATCAGACACTTCCTGTGTTTCACACTTCAAGAAGAGATGAGGGAGGAGACAAAACTCTACACAGAAACACATGAAGAAATAGAAAAAAAGAGAGATCTCAGCCACTCTTTCAGTGCATGCAAGCTGTTAAAGCTGTTTCCCTTCAATTCGGTCACTCTACATTGCTATGGGAAATACCTTTTCCTCGAATACTACTGAAGCCTTATTGAATCATGCCAGTAAAACTGGCCAATGACGTTCAAGCACGCAAAATATGAGCGGGATCCCACTCTATATAAGGCAGTGCTTGTACGTCATCCATTCAGAATTTTTTCCTTCAGCAAGAAGCCTATCAAGAAATCTTCTACTCACCGTGATCTACACGCTGCAGCGGACACGCCTTCTCTTCCCCTGCTGTGAGCTTCGGACGGATAAAGATGATCTCTCGCGATTGCCTCTCCTGCGTAGAGCCAATCGAACTCTCTGATGGCCACAAATCATGCGTCTTCTGCCTGGATCGCGCCCACGCAGAGGCGGCACTTGGGGGGTCGGACTGCCCCCACTGCGGAGATATGAGTCTCCGGACTCTCAGGCTCCGTGTGGCCATCGTCCAAGGCGATTAACTCGCCCAACTAGCTCTGCTGCGCTCTTCCTCTGCAGCCTCTTTTGAGCCAAGGAGTAAAGTGCCGCGAGTTACTGATGTGGATCTGTCCGGGTCGGGTGACGAGACCGCGCCGGCTCAGTGCCCACGCGCTCCTCACCCCCCTGCTGCAGGTCCCCTTCCAGTGTGCTTCATGACCGCTAATCTCCGCCCCTCCCCCAGCGCGCAAGATGTGGTGTCTTTCGGAGCCACGGAGGAGGATGAGGATGATGCCATCTTGGTGGCAGCGTCTGCGAGAGAGGAGTGATCCAACAGCCCACTGGATTACACTGCGCCCATCAGTGACGCTGGGGATCTCCATCACAGTGATGTTGAGCTCCTCCGCGTCCTGACCAAGGCAGTTGATGAGCTCGGTCTGGAGTGGGCGCCTCCTACCGAGCCGGCCAGAAGCCGTCTGGACGAGTGGTTCCTCCAGTCGGATCGCGGACACCCCACGGAGGCCCGGCCCCTTTTTCCCGGAGGTGCACGACGAGATAGCGAAGTCGTGGAACGCGCCGCTCATCAGTCGAGTGCACAATCTGGAATCCTCCCTTCTGTCGTCTGTGGACGGTGCTGACCGAGCAGGGTATGTTAAACTCCCCCCTGTGGAGGAAGCCGTCGCTGCCCACCTCTGTCCTGCAGCCGTGGCAAACTGGAGGGTGTGAAACAACGCGTCTCTCCCATCTAAACCTTGCCGAGCCACCGCAAACTTCGCTGGCAAGGCTTTTTCAGTGGCGGGCCAGGCAGCTTCAACACTGCATGTGATGGCGATACTTCAGGTGTATCAGGCCAAGCTCCTTCAGTCCCTGGATGAAGGTGGCCCGGACCCTGAAGTCTTCAAAGAGCTCCGACGCGCCACAGATCTGGCCCTCAGAGCGACGAAGGTGACAGCTCGAGCGATCGGCCGCAATATGGGTAATCTTGTGGTGCTGGCTCGTCACCTGTGGCTGACTCTGACCGAGTTGAAAGACTCAGAGAAGACGGCTCTTCTGGACGCTCCCGTGAATCCCTCCGGTCTCTTTGGAGCGGCGGTAGAGACGTTCACGGAGCGCTTCGTTGAAGCGCAGAAGCAGTCGAAGGCCATTAGCCACTTCTTACCAAAGCGTGCCAGCGCAAACCCTCCTGCGCGTTCCCACTCCTCCTCAGCGCAGCGCGCAGGAAGACCGTTCGCCCCTCCCACTGCTGTTCGGCGCGAGCATGAGCCGGCGGTGAGACCAAGACAGCCGTGGCCGAAGCGGCGCCAGGGCTCGAAGGGCCAGAAACCCCGCCCTGACAGAGACGGCAGGCCACCGGCTCCGGGATCAAAGCCGCGTTGAGCAGTTCGCCTCGCCCGCTGTCACAGTTCACAGAAGCGTGGCAGGGACTGCCAGGGGTATCAGAGTGGGTTATGAAATCAATAAAGAATGGCTATACGCTTCAGTTCTTTTGCAGACCGCCCCGTTTCAACGGTGTGTTAATGTCCACTGTGCGGGAGCAGAATGTCTCAGTTCTGCAAGAGGAAATACACAAACTTCTCGCAAAGCGCGCGGTAGAGGCAGTGCCTCTCACAGACCGCGAGAGCGGCTTCTACAGTCGTTATTTTCTGGTGCCAAAGAAAGACGGCGGACTCCGCCCAATCTTGGACCTGAGGCCGCTGAATCGCTCATGTTCAGAGCTTAGGACTGACTGTAAATATGCAAAAGAGCATGCTGATACCGAGCCAGAACATCTCCTTTTTAGGAGTGGAGCTGGACTCAATCAATATGCGAGCGCGTCTGTCGGAGGAGCGCTCACAAAAACTGATCAGTTCTCTCGCAGTCTTCAAATTAGGGCGTTCTCCCCCGCTGAAATGCTTTCAGAGGACCCGCGGCCAGATGGCTGCTGCCTCGACAGTGTCCAATCTAGGGCTCCTACATATGCGTCCGCTTCAGCTCTGGTTAAAGAGCCGGGTGCCACAGAACGCATGGCGCACGGGCACCTTGCGCATCAAAGTGACGCGCAACTGTTTGCATATACTGAACCCTTGGCGCGATATGACTCTGTATCGCCGGGGTGTTCGTATTGGTCAAGTGAGCAGGAGAAAGAATGTTATGACAGATGCATCGAGTACGGGCTGGGGAGCCGTATGCGATGGCAGACCAGCCTTCGGGACGTGGTCAGAAACGGAGAAGTCATGGCACATAAACTGTCTGGAGCTCCGTGCTGTACACCTAGCGCTCGAGTGCTTTCTTCCAGACATTCTTCAACGTCACGTTCTCATCAGGACGGACAGCACGACAGTGGTGGTGTTTATAAAAGTCGAGAGGTGGGATAATCCACGGGGAGTGGAGATTACACCCTCTGACAGTCAATATGATTTGGAGTGTATTCGGCAGGGCGGAGGTGGATCTCTTCGCATCAGCGGAGAACACTCACTGCCCGCTGTTTTATTCACTGACACACTCTCCTCTGGGAGTGGATGCACTAGCTCACAGCTGGCCGAAAGTACGCAAGTATGCCTTTCCTCCAGTGAAGCTTCTGCCTCGCGTGCTTTGCAAAATCAGAGAGGAAAAGGAATCGGTTCTGTTAGTGGCACCGAAATGGCCCAATCAGCCGTGGTTCCCAGAACTGGTGGAGATGCTGGTAGCCCCCCCATGGATTATCCCACTGAAGAGAGACCTCCTCTCTCAAGCACAAGGAACGATTTGGCACCCAAATCCAGAGTCATGGAGCCTTCATGTCTGGCCGCTCGACGGAGCTTGCCAGTAACAGACGCACTTCCTCAGCGGGTGTTGAACACTATCTCTGAGGCTAGGGCTCCTTCCACGAGACGTCTTTACGCACATAAATGGAGAGTTTTTTCAAGTTGGTGCGTATCGCGGGGCGAAGACCCAATCAGCTGTCCAATACCAATAATCCTTGCCTTCCTTCAAGAGCGATTTGATAGTGGTCGTATGCCATCCACATTGAAAGTGTATGTGGCCGCTATAACAGCCTTTCACGCGCACGTCGAAAATCGCTCGATCGGCAGAAATGATCTGATCATACGATTTTTAAAAAGAGCAAGAAGGCTGAACCCTCCTCGCCCTTCTACTCTACCCACTTGGGACTTGGCGCTTGTGCTTGATGCTCTCACGGGACCCCCTTCGAGCCCATACAATCAGCGAGCTTGCGAGCGCTCTCTCTTAAGACAGCGCTCCTGCTCGCGCTGGCCTCTGTTAAGCGAGTTGGAGACCTGCAGGCGCTTTCAACTGACGACTCGTGTATTGAATTCGGACCAGGTGATTGCAGACTCACCTTGAAGCCTAGAAAAGGTTATGTGCCTAAAGTGCTTTCGACTCCATTTAAAACGCAGGTCATAACACTATCTGCTTTCCGCCCCGAAACACCGGCCGGGACGGAGCCGCTTAATACACTCCTGCTGTGCCCTGTACGTGCGGTGCGTACTTATATCGAGCGCTCTAGACAGTTCAGACTCTCGGAGCAGCTATTTGTATGTTTTGGTGGACGTACAAAAGGATTGCCTGTGTCCAAGCAAAGGCTGTCACACTGGATCGTCGACGCAATTGCTTTGGCTTACAGCTCTAAGGGCGTGGAATGTCCTATAGGGGTTCGGGCCCACTCAACCCGCGGATTCGCGTCCTCCTGGGCCTGGGCAAATGGCATGTCTATTCAGGACATTTGTATGGCGGCAGGCTGGTCGTCACCCAGCACTTTCGCGAGATTTTATAACCTAGACGTGTCGTCGCTTGCCTCGCATGTGCTGTCAGTGCACGCGCCTACTCAACCTCAGCTATGATCTGAGATGTGTATCAGAGTGGTTTCGACTAGGTCGTATACACCCTGTATTAATGCACCACCAATTCAATGCTGTCCCCGTCAGTTATCACAGTGTTATGGTATAGTTCACCACGTCTTTTAGGACTTGGTCACCATCATACCGATACGGCAGTGCATCATAACATGATTTCATTAAAATTAAACAATTAATCTATATGTGAAAGCGCCGAAGCCGCCGCCTTTTCACTTTCTCTGTTTCCCATAGCAATGTAGAGTGACCGAATTGAAGGGGAACGCTCTCGGTTACTAACGTAACCTCAGTTCCCCGAAATGAGGGAACGAGACATTGCTGTTATTGCCGTGTCACCGAGCTCAGGATCTTAGAATGCCAAGTTGCTTCAGTCAAAGATTCTGAATGGATGACGTACAAGCACTGCTTGAACGTCATTGGCCAGTTTTACTGGCGTGATTCAATAAGGCTTCAGTAGTATTCGAGGAAAAGGTATTTCCCATAGCAATGTCTCGTTCCCTCGTTTTCTGCGTAAGACTTCCATAGAGAATGTTTTCCAGTTGTTCACACACTGCATTGTTTTGCAGACCAGTGAATACCAAGTAGCCTAATATCATGCGTCGTGAAGTGACTCGCTAATGTAGAGAGGACAAGAAAAGTTTGCGGATTATGCACACGTCTGACGAGAAAACACGGAGGAGATGGAAGGATTACAGCCCCGAAACCAACTCAGACAATGACGCTGAAAACTGGAGACGATTTAGACGATAAAAAAATTATCGGCTAAAATACCACAACTTAAATCTAATATGTGACCCTGGACCACAAAACCAGTCTTAAGTCGCTGGGGTATATTTGTAGCAATAGCCAAAAATACATTGTATGGGTCAAAATTATCGATTTTTTTCTTTTTATGCCAAAAATCATTAGGATATTAAGTAAAGATCAAGTTCCATGAAGATTTTTTGTAAATTTCTTAACGTGAATGTATCAAAACTTAATTTTTGATTAGTAACATGCATTGCTAAGAACTTCATGTGGACAACTTAAAAGGCGATTTGTTACGTGTTTATTCATCTTTGTTAACCAGCTCAGGCAAATGTTAACAATGTTAACTTTTTAAATGTTAATTTTTAATTTTAATAATATCCTATTAGTACATTTTATTAGGTGTTTGCTCTGGACTGAAACATTGTTTTTTTAAAAATTAAATAAAGGGAATAACAGTGTGCAGATCTTTTTTCCACTATTAGTAAATTTTGAAATGAACATTAATATAACAAATTACTAATGTTAATGCATGCTTTAGATATACTGTGTAATGAACCTTGGTGCTGTAGTTTTTTGTTGGCAATTTGACATGCGGTTTTCATATACACACCTCGGTCGTTCCAACAGTGACTCAGAGGCGCGCGCTGATGTTTGGCTCACTGTATTTTATTTTCAAGTTCAAGTTGAGCTTTATTGTCATTCTGCTACATGTGTGGACATATAGTGGAACGAAATGTCGTGTCTCGCAGGACCACGGTGCTACATACTAGTTAGACATGAGATACACATACAGCAATGCAAATATTGGAAAAAAATAAAATAAAATAGGGCTATACAACAGTTTAACCATCTGACTATACATATACTATAAATACTATAACTACTATACCTAGTTGACTACACATACACAAACTGAGACTGTACAAGAACTTTACGTAAATACTGTACATTAAATAGTGCTAAAGAGATATTTGTACATGAAATTGTGCAGGAAATATATATTTGTACATTAAATTGTTCAGAAGAGAGATTTTGTGGGAAGCAGCGCATAGTGCAAAAGAGTTAGTAGTGCAATGCTCCAGTAAACATTATTTTGTAGTGCAATATTCAAGTAAACATATATTATCTTATTGAGTCTTTGTTGCAGGGAGTGTTTATAGAAAGTGTCTAGTGTGCATATAGTGGGACGAGTGGGTTACTACAGGTGGTTTGTATAGCCCACTCACCTGTGTGTAGCACACCCAGAATTGCACTTAGGAGAAATTTGTCAATAGTTATTTATGAATTGGGGGGCTGAGGTGTTCATGGTTTCAGAGCGGGGACAGGGAGATTGGAGTTAAGAGCTCTCACAGCCTGGGGAAAGAAGCTGTTGAGCAATCTGACAGAACGAGCTTTGATACTCCGCTACCTTTTTCCTGATGGCAGGAGCTGGAAGAGGTTGTGGGAGGGGTGGGTGGGGTCCTTCACGATGCTGGAGGCCTTGCTGGAGCATCGTGCAAGGAAAATGTCCAGGATGGAGGGAAGAGGGGCACCGATGATCTTTGCGGCAGTGTTCACTGTCCGTTGTAGGGTCTTGCGGTCAGCAGCACTGCAGTTCCCATACCAGACAGTGATGCAGCTGGTCAGCACACTCTCAATGGTGCCCCTGTAAAAGGTGGTGAGGATGGGTGGAGGGAGACTTGCCCTTTTCAGCCGACGGAGAAAGTAGAGGTGCTGTTGTCCCTTCTTGTTGAGTGACGTGACGTTGGTGGTCCAGGTGAGATCCTTTGTGATGTGCACCCCCAGGAATTTAGTGCTACCGACTCTCTCCACGGTTGAGCCGTCGATGGTCAGTGGGGGGTGGTCAACAGAGTTTCTCCTGAAGTCCATCACAACCTCTTTTGTCTTACCCACATTGAGGGACAGGTTGTTAGCACCACACCATTCAGCCAGCTGTGCCACTTCCTCTCTGTAGTGCGTTTCATCGTTGTTGCTGATGAGGCCTACCACTGTTGTGTCATCAGCAAACTTGATGATGTGGTTGGAGCTGGACTTGGCTGTGCAGTCGTGGGTCAGCAGCGTGAAGAGCAGCGGGCTCAGCACACAGCCTTGTGGGGCACCTGTGCTCAGTGTGGTAGTGCTCGAGGTGTTGCGGCCGACACGGACTGACTGGGGTCTTGCAGTTAAAAAGTCCAGGATCCAATTACAGAGGGAGGTGTTAAGGCCCAGCAGGTTTAGTTTGTGGATGAGCTGTTGTGGGATTATTGTGTTGAATGCTGAGCTGAAGTCGATGAACAGCATTCTTACAGAATTTCTGTTCCAGGTGAGTAAGAGCTAGGTGGAGAGTGGTGTGAAGGAGTGGATGCCGAGCTGCCATATCCTTCATATTGATATTAATTATATTATTATATATTATTCCTTGTTTGACTATTAATCAAGTTATGGCAAGAGTGAAATGTGTAACCTTATGTGCGCTTATGAGATATTAAAGAATCCTGCTTTATGCTGTACTTCTACTCTCTAAGATGATGACTTCATAGTGTGTGTGTGTAACGAAGGCAAGTCAGCCTTGAAGTTCTGATAAGTGCTCTGTGTGTATGTATGTGTGCTGGTAGCTCTCTCTCTGTGTGTTAGAAGACTGTCTCTGTCAGCTGCCACCATCCTGACCAAAAATGGGTGTCCGGAAGACACCTATCTTGTATGATCCCTGATCGCTGACGTCTGCCCAATCTGATGGAGATATGTTTGAAGCATTTACGTCCATATGTGGAGATTGTCTAAGTTTATCTAGGTTTTAGAACCTATCAGAATTTTGATGACTTATGCATTGACGCAATTAGCAACCTCTGTTAAGGTATAATTGCTGGTGTTTTTGAATTGTACGCAGAGCGGCCTACGAACTCGATTGTGAGTCTTGAAGCTGACTTCTGCTGATGAAACTGCAAACTGTCTTCAGTAAATTTTCTTCATTTTTTGATCGAATCTCTTGACTTCTGGTCTTCATTCAACACACCTGGTCCGAGGGTCTTTACTGTAAATTCCCCTACAGGTGGATATTGCATCGTCACTGGAATGGGTCCAGCGTGCTTGGGAGACTGGACTTGATGTGATGCATGACTAACCTCTCAAAGCACTTCATCATGATTGGGGTCAGTGCTATGGGACGATAGTCATTCAGACAGGACACATGTGACTTCTTTGGTACTGGGATTATGGAGGTGGATTTGAGACACGTGGGGACGACTGCCTGGCTCATCGAGGTGTTGAAGATGTCTGTTAAGACATTCGTCAGCTGTGCAGCACAGTCTCTTGGTACACGTCCAGGTATGTTGTCAGGGCCCGCAGCCTTTCGTGGGTTAATCCTGGATAGGGTCTTCCTTACATCGGCTGGGGAGAGACAGAGTACCTGGTCGTTTGGAGATGTGGGTAGTTTCTGTGGAGGTGTGTCGTTCTGTATCTCAAATCGTGAGTAGAAGTGGTTGAGTGCCTCTGGTAGGGATGTGTCATCGTCACTGGCCTGTGGCGGGGCCTTGTAGTCAGTGATGGTCTGAATGGCTTGCCACAGGGTCCGAGTGTCTTTACTGTTGCTGAAGTTGTTGTTGATTTTTTTAGCATACTGATGTTTTGCCTTCTTGATGCCATGAGACAGACTGGCTCTTGCTGTTTTGAGGGCTGCTTTATCTCCTGATCTGAAAGCTTCATCTCTGATCTTTAGCAGCCCACGAACCTCTACTGTCATCCATGGCTTCTGGTTGGCACGTGTGGTGATGGTCTTGGTGACTGTCACATCATCTATGCATTTTTTGATGTAAGCAGTCACAGTTTCAGTGTACTCCTGCAGGTCTGTGTGGTTGTTGTAGGTGGCCGCCTCTTTAAACATGTTCCAGTCTGTGTCCTGGAAGCAGTCCTGCAGTGCTGAGGTGGCATTTTCTGGCCATACTGTGATCTGCTTTTGAACCGGTTTGGTGAGTTTCAAAAGTGGTCTGTATGCTGGGATTAGCATAACAGAGATGTGGTCCGAGTACCCGAGGTGGGGGCGGGGTTCAGCTTTGTATGCATTTTTCTCTATTGTATAAACAAAGTCCAGTGTGTTATTTCCCCTTGTTGCAAAGTTCACATGTTGGTAGAACTTTGGCAAAACTGTCTTTAGGTTTGCGTGGTTGAAGTCACTGACTATGATGAAAAAGCCGTCGGGGTTATTTGTTTGTTGTTCGCTGATGGCGCTGTACAGTTCACGAAGCGCGTCCTTAGCGTTTGCACACGGGGGAATGTAAACCAATAACAATGGCCGTGAACTCCCGTGGCAGATAGAACGGTCGACACTTCACAAACATAAACTCCACCAGCGACGAACAGTGTTTTGATACTACCGCAGCATTGTTACACCATTCTTTGTTGATATACACACACAAGCCACCCCCGCGAGTCTTACCAGACAGTGATGAATCTCTGTCTGCTCGGTAGCAGTTTAGCCCGTGCAGCTGAATGGCGGAGTCCGGGATGTTGTTCTTTAGCCATGTTTCAGTGAAAACAAACACACAACAATCCCTTGCCTCATGTTGTGTAGATCGACTGAGCTGAATTATTTGACCAGCACCTGTAATGACAGTGAATGAGGACCAGTGGCTCTTAAAAATTATAAAAATCACCAGTAAATTATTGATATGGCTGTTAGACCAAAAGTATTAGTTGAACACATTTATTTCTTCATAGCAGCATGAAAATAGGCATTTTTCTGAGAAAACATAACAGTTACTGTATTCAGTTAACACTGAATCTGCAAGCGCCTGCAGAATGTAAAGTTTGAGATTTTATATGTAAAGATTAAAATAAAACTTCATTGTATTCATATTTCATATCTGGTATTTATCTGTTTTTATTTACAGATTTACCCAGATCTACACTGACTGTGACACCAAAGAGTGTATTCACTGGAGAGACAGTCAATCTGACGTGTGTTATAGAGTCTAATCACAGTGACTGGAGATATGAGTGGTATAAAGACAGTGTAATGTTACAGACGTCTGATCGTTACACTGTAAACAGAGACACTCTCACTATCAGAGGAGTTACTGAGTCTGATCAGGGTCAGTACTGGTGTAGAGGACAGAGAGATGAAAGACCAAAATCATCGCAGGACAGTAACCAAATAAACCTGTCTGTTAATGGTGAGTAAATACTGTGATAAATGTGACTGAAAGCTATGAATAAGTGCTTGTTTCTCTGTTTTTCTGTCACGTTCAGGTCAGATTTCTGTCTTCAACATCCTCAGTTTTCTTCTGGCAGCTTGTCCGTATCTGCTGTCGACAGTCGTGCTGCTGTTCAAATGCTGCAGAGCGAGAGGTACAACTTCTGTCTGATCCGTCTCTCCTCTGAGTGTCTCTTCTCAAACCATTCACATTCACTGACAGACAGACCTTTACTCTCTGTCTTTTTATGTTATAAATCAATATTTACAACAGATGGAGGTCAGTCATAAGCAGCAACTGCAGTGGAAGCAAAACAGAAAATGTAAAATCGAATTGTGAAAGTAAATGTTATGCGTGTGTGTGTCACAGTTACATCTACTGAAGACCACAGGCAGTTTGCCGTAACAGAGGAACAAACTTCATCCTGATTTCATCCATTCTTCAAACCGCTCGTAGAGTCACAGGATGCTGGAGTCTGAGGCTGAAGGCTGGGAAACTCACAAGATAACAGACACACGATCACACTCTCACACATACGGACAAATTAGTGTCTCTAATTCACCTGTGCTGTATTAGACTGTGAGAGAAACCAAACCAACACACGGAGAACAGCAAACTCCACACAGAAAGGCCTCCGGACTCATCATCTACTCCAAAAAGAGTTGTTTAATGTGTCAGTCAAATTCACTAAAAGCTATTAAAAGTTGCTCTTTAAAGATATTCAGGAAACAAACAAAACTGTAAAATAAAAATAAATACATTTTACAGCAGTTTATAAGTTCTTCTACGGGCCTACTAATGAGAAATGTTCAAACTGATGGCATTTCAGCCCAGAGATGTTTTTATTCAGTTTTAACCCGGGGGCTGTTTCATAAAACTATAGTTTACCAAATAAGCCAGGCTTATTTCAGTTATTCTGACTTATTGTTAGTTCCATTTAACTCTATTGGTAACGACGGAACTTGCGACTATAGTTGTTTTTGGGAAACGCAGCCCTGGTCAGGAGCAGATTAACTGTCCGGCGTAGCTGAGCTCCTCTAACACGGACCAATAGGAACGCATCGATATTACCACTGACTCTCTCACATACTATTAGTTGACTTTATTATTAGTCCAAAAATAAAGATATACATTAAATACACCTTAAATAATCAAATCAAATAAAAAATAAAAAAGCTACAACCAAGTGTAATTAATGTATTGTGCCCAAAAGGCTAATGACATTTTAACATAGTTGCTACTTGCACATTCAGTTGATCAGCAGTTTCTAGCCATGCAGCCTTTCTCTCAGGTTTTATGACAGCTGTACCTTTTATGGTTATTACCAGTGTTGGGGGTAACGCATTACAAGTAACGCGAGTTACGTAATAATATTACTTTTTTCAAGTAACTAGTAAAGTAACGCATTACTTTTTATTTTACAAGAAAATATCTGAGTTACTTTTTCCAAAAAGTAACGCAAGTTACTTTTTTCCCATTTATTGACTGACAATGCGCTGTGTGAACATGATGTTACTGTAGTTCTAGACTAAATGTGATTGTGCATTAATTCATCCCACTCGCAAAAAAACTGATTTAGTATTCATCAAGTAAGGAATAATTGACGACTCCGCTTCCTGTCGTGACCACATCACCACCTCGGGTGTGCATTATTTTTCTAATAATTCAACGGACCGAAGTCAATTATTCCGCTTATACTACGGTTGCCACACCTCAAGACATCGATCAGATGATATATTTCAAGGCATTCGTCCAGTGTTTCTACTTAAATCGCTATTGTGAGTAGGATTATTTCTTCCGCGTTTCATCCAACACCTCCGTTGCTAATTCCAAAACGTCATTTTAAACCTAGTAATGGAGGCTTGAGCCGTTAATAACAGACTAATGCAGTTAATACAGTTAATAACCAAGTTATGAGAGAGATTTTTTTATTTTTAATAATAAACTTTATTCAATCATAATTATACCAAACAAATTTCAGGTCCACACAATATCAAAAATGAATTCCTCCTACACCACAGTACAGAAAATAGAATTATAACACCACTGTAATCTAAAAGCTTCCATATCTTTCATTGCTTTATAATACTTAAATTCCACAACAATCCTTGATTTGACAAAGGCCTTAAACAGAGATGTAATCTCTTGACCACGCCTATTCTCCATTCTGTTTTTCCTTGTTTTATAAATTACAAGTTTTGCCTGCCCGAACAGAAAATTGAGCAACTGCCATTTCACCTTTTGTTTTTGATTATACCCCGCCCCCAGAATAAACCCAACCGGTGTAAACTCTTCCCCACATTTACCACATAACAAATCCAACAAGTTAAAAAGCACTTGAAGCCTTACACACTCTAAAAAACAGTGAAAAAGTGTTTCTATAGATCCACAAAACACACATTATCATCAACATTTGGATTAATGACTGAAATAAATGCATTAACAGCCACAGCCCCATGTAATATTCTCCATTGTAAGTCACCAGATCGCTTTATCAATGGTGGTTTGTACAGCACTCTCCAAACTGGCTTCATTTCCTCATTCAACCCAAGTGTATCCCTCCATACTGTATCAACCCTCCCCTTTAAAGTCACTTTATTAAAGACCTTCACAAAACATTTATACATCCTTTTCCCTTTCACTTCACCCAACTCTAAATTTTCCAATTCATTGAGACCTGACATTCCTTCCAAATCCGGTGTAATCCCCAGTCTTGGAAAAGGATCTGCTATATCCAAAGTCATATCTCCATTCTTAAAGTCCTTTAATAATAACAATTCCTCATTTGTCAACCTAGTTTTCCACATATTCAACATGAGTTGCGTGTGACGAGCTGACCTCTGACCCAAGAAAGCAGCAACTGCATTTATATCGCTCAGCTCGGGTCCGGCCACATCAACTAGATGCTTCAGTGTCACCAACTTTGAAGCACACAGTATCTGCATAAGTCCTGGAAAACTCCCACCAGCAATGTCCATCCGTGCTCCTTTGATGAGGGGCTCCTCTAGTAACCAGTGCAAAGATTTTATCCCCTCCAACCTGCAAACTTTTAAAAGTCCCCACACTTTAAAAAGTCCACGATAAAAAAGAGGCAGTCCAGTCAAACGTAGTTGTTTAGCATCCATTAAGAACAGTCCCACATCCAGTCCAAGTCCATCCACTGTATGTAAAATTACTTCTGCCATCTTTCTCCACACCAGATCCATAGGGCCAGTAAGGAATCTCTGAATGAACTGCAAACGAAAAGTTGCATGTCTACTTGGAAGGTGCACCAAACCTTGTCCCCCATCCTCTTTTGGAAGGAAAAGAACACTTTGAGGAACCCAGTGTAGGCCATCCCAAAAATTTTTTACCAGAATCGTCTGTAACCGAGACAATAATCCAACAGGTGGATCCACACATGATAATCTATGCCACAATGTAGAAGTGACTAAATTGTTGATTATTAAAACTCTTCCTCTAAATGATAACTGTGAATGAATCCATTTCCATTTCTTTAATTTTCCTTCTACTTTTTCAATCACCCCTTCCCAATTCTTTTGTTGGATGTTTGAATCCCCAATATATACTCCTAGATATTTAAAACCTTCCTTCCTCCAAATCATCCCACCAGGCAAATTTGGAAGCCCTTTCTCCCATTTTCCAACAGCCAGTGCTTCGCTCTTCTCCCAATTAACCTTTGCAGACGAAATTTTCCTAAAATCATTAACAATAAAAACCAGCTGGTTAATATCTTGTTGCCCATTTATCATAATCACTACATCATCAGCATAAGCTGAAATTTGATGCTGTATATCGTGTTGAAATAATAAACCCTTAATCCTAGATCTTAAACTATTCAGCAAAGGTTCAATAGATAGAGAGTAAAGCATGCCAGACAGTGCACAACCTTGTCTGATCCCTCTGCTAACCTTAAAAGGGGCACTCAAACCACCATTGATTTTCAGTAAACTCTCAGTGTCCTGGTACAACACTTTTATCATATCAATAAAACCAGAGCTAAAATTAAAAACCTCTAAGGTATCCCATAGGTACTGATGCTCAACTCTATCAAATGCTTTTTCTTGATCTATAGAAATAAGCCTCAAGTTTACCCCTAAAAGACTAGAGACACTTAAAACATCCCGTATGAGACAGACATTATCTGTGATTGACCTGCCCGGCACACAATACGTCTGGTCAAGATGAATGACCTGCCCCATCACCTTTCTCAGTCTATTGGCCAGAGTCTTAGAAAGGATCTTAAAGTCAGAACATAGCAGACTCACAGGTCGCCAGTTCTTGATCTCCTGTAGGTCACCTTTTTTAGGTAGTATTGTGATCACTGCTCTCCTGCAACTCAGAGGCAAGGAGCCATCAATCAAACTTTCATTTAGGACTGCCAACAAATCCTCACTCAGCACAGCCCAAAATTCTTTATAAAACTCAACAGGGAGTCCATCTATCCCAGGAGTTTTTCCACTCTCCATGCCCCTCAGAGCATTCAGAAGTTCCTCCTCAGAAAGGGGTCTCTCCAGCTCTGCCTTTGAGTCCTCCAAGACCTTTGGCAGACCTTCATAGAAACCAGCAGATAACACCTCATCCTTTCTATATTCACTCCTATACAATTTGTCATAAAACTGTACAGCTCGTTTTCTAATATCAGATGTTTTTGTTAATTCTTGCCCATTTTCAGACTGTAAGGAGTGAATATAGCGACTCTGACCATTCTTTTTTTCCAGACTAAAGAAAAACATAGATGGGGCATCCATCTGCGTTAGATTCTGATAACGAGATCGGGCCAGAGCCCCCTGTGCCTTAATGCCAAGCAAGTCTGCAAGAAGCGAGGTCTTAGTTTTAAATGTCTCAATATGTCCTCCCTCCCCAGTAGCCTCCACTAACCCTTGTGCCTCCATTATTTCAGATTCAAGTTTTTTCATTAAACTAGTGATGTCCCGAGAGACACTGAAAGTATACTGCTGACAAAGTAATTTCACTTCAACCTTTCCACAGTCCCACCACTGGCGTAAATTTTTAAAACATTGCTTTCGTAGTCGAAAATTATTCCAGAAGAAAACAAAAACATCTCTAAAGTCAAGTCAAGTCAAGTCACCTTTATTTATATAGCGCTTTTACAATACAGATTGTGTCAAAGCACTTAACAGTATCAAATTGGAGGATAGAGTGTCAGTAATGTATAATGATAAGATTAAACACTCAATTTTCAGTTAAAGGCATTTCATTATTGAATTCAGAGATGTCATTGTCTAGCTCAGTTTAGTTTAAATAGTATCTGTGCAATCAAATCGGCGATAATCGCTAGAAATTAAGTGTCCCCAATTGAGCAAGCCAGAGGCGACAGCGGCAAGGAACCAAAACTCCTCTGAGACATAATGGAGAAAAAAACCTTGGGAGAAACCAGGCTCAGTCGGGGGGCCAGTTCTCCTCTGACCAGACGAACCCGCAGTTCAAAAGTTTCTATTTCTATTTTAATTTTGTTGCAATTTCTAACAATAGTAGTATTATGTAGTTAGGTATTTTATTATATTTTAGTTATTTTGTTATTTTGGTTGATATATCTGGGGATATATCTCTGGGGGTCATCCGGGCGTCCTGGTCTCCGCCGACGATCAGGGCCGCAGACGTCACCTCCGGCGCCGACCCACCATCTGATCGGACACGGACCGAGAAACAGACTAGGAAAGAAACAGACAAACATTAGCGCAGATGCCATTCAACTTACGATGTAACGAGTACATCGTGTGTTATGGGGAGTGTTCCCGGTTCCGGTTGATCTAATTAATGCAGCCTAACAATCCTTTAACGGATTTGAATAATAGAAGCGTATTAATGTGTTATGTGTAAGCCAGGCTAAAGAGATGGGTCTTTAATCTAGATTTAAACTGACAGAGTGTGTCTGCCTCCCGAACAGTGTTAGGTAGACTGTTCCAGAGTTTGGGTGCTAAATAGGAAAAGGATCTGCCGCCCGCAGTCGATTTTGATATTCTAGGTATTATCAAACGGCCAGAGTTTTGAGAACGCAGCGGACGTGGAGGACTATAATGCGATAAGAGCTCGCTCAAGTACTGAGGAGCTAAACCATTCAGGGCTTTATAAGTAATTAACAAGATTTTAAAATCTATCCGATGCTTGATAGGGAGCCAGTGCAGTGTTGACAGAACCGGGCTAATATGGTCATATTTCCTGGTTCTAGTAAGGACTCTAGCTGCTGCATTTTGGACCAACTGTAGTTTGTTGATCAAGCGTGCAGAACAACCACCCAATAAAGCATTACAATAGTCTAACCTTGAGGTCATAAACGCATGAATTAACATTTCTGCATTTGACGTTGAGAGCATTGGTCGCAATTTAGATATGCTTTTGAGATGAAAAATGCAGTTTTACAGATGCTAGAAACATGGCTTTCAAATGACAGATTGCTATCGAACAGCACACCTAGGTTCCTGACTGATGAAGAAGAATTGACAGAGCAGCCGTCAAGTGTTAGATAATGTTCTAGGTTACATGTGGGGTTTTAGGTCCGATAATTAACACCTCTGTTTTTCAGAATTTAGCAGTAAAAATTACTCGTCATCCAGTTTTTATATCGACTATGCATTCCGTTAGTTTCTCAATTTGGTGTGTTTCACCGGGCGCGAAGAAATATAGAGCTGAGTATCATCAGCATAACAGTGAAAGCTAACACCATGTCTCCTGATAATATCTCCCAAGGGTAACATATAGAGCGTGAAAAGTAACGGCCCTAGTACTGAGCCTTGAGGTACTCCATACTGCACTTGTGATCGATATGATACCTCTTCATTCACTGCTACGAACTGATGGCGGTCAGATAAGTACGATTTGAACCATGCTAAGGCACTTCCACTAATGCCAACAAAGTTTTGTAGTCTATTCAAAAGAATGTTGTGGTCGATAGTGTCGAGCATGGCGCTAAGATCCAGTAGAACTAATAAAGAGATACAACCACAATCAGATGATAGAAGCAGGTCATTTGTAACTCTAATGAGAGCAGTCTCAGTACTATGATACGATCTAAATCCTGACTGGAATTCCTCACAGATATCATTTTCTCTAGGAAGGAATATAATTGTGAGGATACTACCTTTTCTAGTATCTTTGACAGAAAAGGAGATTTGAGATCGGTCTGTAATTAACTAGATCTTTGGGGTCAAGTTGTGGTTTTTAATGAGAGGCTTAATAACAGCCAATTTGAAGGTTTTGGGGACATATCCTAATGACAATGATGAATTAATAATAGCCAAAAGAGGATCTATGACTTCTGGAAGCAGCTCTTTTAGTAGTTTAGATGGAATCGGGTCTAACATACATGTTGTTGGTTTAGATGATTTAACAAGTTTATACAATTCTTCCTCTCCACAGTAGAGAATGAGTGGAATTGTTCCTCAGGGGTCTATTGTGCGCTATCTGATGCGATACTGTAGTTGACGGCTGCAGGGATACAATTTTATCTCTGATAGTATCGATCTTGGAAGTGAAGTAGTTCATAAAGTCATTACTGCTATGCTCTTGGGAAATGCCAACACCTGTTGATGCTTGATTTTTCGTTAATTTAGTTACTGTATTGAATAAATATCGGGGTTATGTTTGTTTTCTTCTAGAAGAGACGAAAAGTAATCAGATCTAGCAGTTTTAATGCTTTTCTGTAGGATAGGGTACTTTCCGCCAAGCTAAACGAAATACCTCTAATTTAGTTTTCCTCCAGCTGCGCTCCATTTTCCGGGCTGCTCTCTTTAGGGCGAGTGTGCTCATTATACCACGGTGTTGGACTCTTATCCTTAATCTTCCTTAAGCGTAAAGGAGCAACCGCATCTAAAGTGCTAGAAAAGAGAGAGTCCATAGTTCCTGTTACATCATCAAGTTGTTCTGAGCTATTGGATATGCTGAGGAACTGAGATAAGTCAGGAAGATTATTTATAAAGCAGTCTTTTGTGGTAGAGGTAATGGTTCTACCATATTTGTAACAAGAAGTTGGCTTTACAGCTTTAGCTATATGGAATATACAGGAGACTAGATAATGATCTGAGATATCATCGCTCTGCTGCAAAATTTCAACGCCACTGACATCAATTCCATGTGACAGTATTAAATCTAGAGTATGATTTCGACAATGAGTAGGTCCTGACACGTGTTGTTTAACACCAATTGAGTTTAGAATGTCTATAAATGCTGATCCCAACGAATCTCTGTCATTATCAACATGGATATTAAAATCACCAACGATTAGGACTTTATCTGCAGTCAGCACTAACTCCGATAGAAGATCAGAAAATTCTTTAATAAAGTCTGTATGGTGCCCTGGTGGCCTGTATACAGTAGCCAGTACAAACATCACAGGGGATTTATCATTAACACTTGTTTCTTTGGATAACGTTATATGAAGCACCATTACTTGAACGAATTATACTTGAAACCCAACCTCTGAGAGATACTGAAAATATTTCTATAAATTGTAGCAACACCTCCCCCTTTACCTTTTGGACGCGGTTCATGTTTGTAACAGTAATCTTGGGGTGTAGACTCGTTTAAAGTAATGTAATCATCTTGTTTTAGCCAGGTTTCTGTCAGACAAAGCACATCTAGTTTATGGTCAGTGAACATATCATTTACAAAAAGTGCTTTTGAAGAAAGGGATCTAATATTTAATAATCCAAGCTTTATCATGTGTTTATCTGTATTATATCGTTTTTATTTGTTGAACATCAATTAAATTGTTACTATTACTTTGGTTTGGATGTTTTCTGTATTTTCTAGTTCGGGAACAGACACAGTCTCTATAGAGTGATATCTAGGTGAAAAGTTTCTATGTGCTGAGAGTTAACTGACTTTGGTGGCGTGAGGCGGCTAGCAGACGATCGGTTTAGCCAGTCTGTCTGCTTCCTGACCTGGGCTCCAGTTAGTCAAGTACAAACTCTAAGACTATGTGCCATATTTCTAGAGAGAAGAGCGGCACCACCCCAGGAGGGATGAACACCATCTCTTTTCAACAGGTCAGGTCTGCCCCAAAAATTCTTCCAATTGTCTATAAAGCCTATGTTATTTTGCGGGCACCACTTAGACATCCAGCCATTAAGTGACGACAGTCTGCTATGAATCTCATCACCCGGTAAGCAGGAGCGGACCAGAGCATATTACAGTGTCTGACATCGTACTTGCAAGTTCACACACCTCTTTAACATTATTTTTGGTGATCTCCGACTGGCGAAGTCGAACATCATTAGCGCCGACGTGGATAACAATCTTACTGAATTTACGTTTAGCATTAGTCAGCACTTTTAAATTTGCCAAGATGTCAGGCGCTCTGGCTCCTGGTAAACAATGGACTATGGTGGCTGGTGTCTCTATTTTCACGTTCCATACAATAGAATCGCCAATAACTAGAGCACTTTCATCAGGTTTCTCGGTGGGTGCGTCACCGAGTGGGGAGAACCTGTTTGATGTTCTGATCGAACGGAAGAGTGGTGTTTTGACCAGCGACTATGCCGCCTCACTGTCACCCAGTTGCCCTGCTGCACGGGCTCAACCGAAACCGAACAATGTACAGGACTCCTTGAGCTAGTCGCATCCAAAGCAGTATCTACAGCCCTCACATTCTTACTATCCTCATCTAAAGTTTGGATGCGTGTCTCTAGTTCTAAAACCTTCTCTGTCAGCCTAACTATTTCCTGCATTTATCACATGTGAATCCTCGCTGCTGACAGAGACAGATAAACTATACATGTGGCAAACAGTGCAAACAACAATAGCAGGAGAAGAAGCCATTACTCACCGTGATTGATGAATGATACCAACTTAACTTACCACTTACCACTGTTGTTTGATGAGCTCGTGAAAACGGAGCGAGGAAAAATAAAATAATAATAGGCGAATAGAATGCAAATGGAACCACGAGTGACAAGCTAACGGGCTAACAAGCTGCACTCGCGGTTTTTAAAGGAGAACGATCAAATTAGTTAGATTAGTTTGAAAGATAACACCAGAAATATGGTGGGAATTAAGTTATATATTATCACTTTAGACAAAAGGGATTGAAAGTAAAGTAGAGATTCAATAAAAAGCGAAGGTACACAGAGCTACAAACACAAACCTCTCAGCAGCACAACAGACTGAAGCAATCGAACCAACAGACTGAAGCAATCGAACCAAGGAAGTTTAAGGTGTCCTTGTTACAGTGTGAAGTAAATACTCTGTATTTTCTAGTTCGGGGACACATCACTAAACAAGGAAGTATTAAAATGCCAGTATGCACTCTTTGGCTTCACATTGGCTATAAACACATTACATGTGACAAGACAATGATCAGAAAAACCAGTTGGGGTAATAAAACAACTTTGCACAATATTACAGTGATGTCGAAAGCAATAAAACCTATCCAATCTGGCGAAGGAAATAAAATTTCCCCTATTATGTGCCCATGTATATTGTCTTACATCATTATTTAGATCCCTCCACACATCACATAAACAATGTGTTTTAATCAACTCCTTTAAAGCAAGACTTGAGGGAGCATGAGGTTCCAAATGATTCCTATCCAGTCTGTAATTCTCTGTACAATTAAAGTCCCCACCCAAAAAAAGAACTTCATCAGAACTACAATTCTGTAATTTTACATTAACATCTTTGAGAAACAGTACTCTTTCACTACCACTTGTAGGAGCATAAACATTAACAAAAACAGCCTTAAAATTCTCAAACTGAACTCTTATAAAAGTCTGCCAGGTATCACGTTTGACCTCGCAAGAAGGCAGCAAAACATTTTTAGCAAAGAGGATAGCCACCCCCCCTCTATTAGAGCTCATATGAGCAAACACCACTTCACCATCCCACTCCTTTTTCCAATCACTTTCATTAAAACCATCACTGTGAGTTTCTTGAACATACATTACATCAATATTTTTTTGCTTGATGAGCTCAAAAAGCAGTGCTATTTTATGCAAATCTCAGCCACCATTCAAGTTTAAAGAACCCACCCTCAACACACTCATTAAAATAAAAAATATGAGAGGAAACAAAACACTCAAAACCATAAGAGAAAAAAACAAAAAAGATTACGTGGTTTCAAAACCATCTTCATTTTGTAATTCTAATTTTAGCTTGGAAACAAGTTTCTTCAGTCTGTCTTTCAGTTTGAAAGTACTGCCTTTCCACTGCACACGACATTCGGACACGACTGTCGCATTTCTCCCCCTAGTGGCAGTCGCACAGTACTTTCAAACTGGTCGTGCAGCAACCGTTACCTGGGCATATTCACCATGGTAAAATTAATGATTTGAATAATTAATGTATGAATGTATCATCACAAATGACCCCCAAAATAAAAACATAGTAGGTTTTATGGGGCTAATCACTGTAAATAATGATTTAATAATTATAAAATAATGCCGTAATTATTCTAAAGCTCCATTTTACAGGAATAGTGTTTAAAGAATAATGTTAAAGTGAACAAAATATTGGTAATTCTAACCTTACGCTCATGTTTTTAATAGAATACATCACATCCGGTCGGGCGGTCGCATACGTTTTAGCCGCAGAAGTTCAAATATTTTAACGCACCCGAAGCTAAAATCGGATCCGAATTTTCCGCATACGCATATGATCGGAACTCCACGCAGCTCCCGCGCTACTCTCCATTTGAAATGAATGACTTCCGGTCTGTCGCTTGTCGTTCGTCGGAGATAGTGGAAAGGAGGTTTAAGCGTTGCGCTGCCACTATCACACACTGCTTCTCTACTCGGCCCTGGCTCAGAATCATTTACTCTCTCAGGACATATGCCGAACGTGCCCTTCCTGCCCACATGAAAAACATCTCATCGTATCAGACGTTGCAAAAACAACACAATCAAACCCATCAACTTTAAATTTAAAAGACAAGTTCAACTCCTCCAAATCGCTCTTTAAGATCATATATAGCTGTCGTCTGAAACACACTACATGTTTGAGCAGGGGCGATTTACAACCTAAAGGAATCCTTTTAATTTGGGACACAATTGTACCATGTCTAGACAATTCATTAACCAAGGTCTCGTCTTTAATAAAAGGTGGCACATTGGATAATATTATCCTTTTTGCCGGCTGAACCAACGATATTACCGGAGTGAAGGTGTCCTGAATTACTACTCCAGTTTTGAGGCCCCGGAAACTAACCGGGAGTACTATCTTGAAAAACTTCCAGCGGCCAGAACTCTGACCAGGGAGGTGACTAAAGGGTGGGTCAGTGTGTATGCACTATAGTGCTGGTAAGGATTGCATACAACTTCATGTCTTAAATGGGCGAACTAACCCTTTAAGGCGATACGTTTAAACATTAAACGTTTTCCTCCCTTTAGAAAACCGTAATGTAGAAAGCGCTTATGGATTAAGTGATAATATTCATATATTGGGGCTCATCTGTTTTTCTGCACATATTATGATTTATTAGTAAGGTGTGTACAGAAAGTTTTCTTTTATTATCCCTGTCTCGGTGCATTAAGTGTGTTCTTATGAGAGGAAAATGCTTAACTTAAATGCTTTGCGTTCACATTTTGAGCTTATGCGTATCTGCACATATGCTTTACAATTTTGTCTTTATCACTGTCGTGGTACATTTAAGCCACTTTAAGCATTTTAGAAAGTCCCCTGTTTAAGTTATAATTCACAAGCCTAAGTGAGTCATATACTAGCAAAGAAGGTACCATTAATTATTAAACCAACACAATCAAATCTTTCAAAAACACACAGAAATTTGATTATTTTATTGAGTGAGAGGCAGTGGGTTTAATCAGTGACATTAACATATTTACTTCTCCGCGACCTGCTTCCTCTGGTGTTTTTACACATAGAAAAAAGGCGAACAAACATACCGCATTATCCAGTTTTCTCTCAGAACGATGATCTGAGTTACTATTGCAATTCTCAATGCAGCATGAATGACAAAGGTGACATTTTTCACAATCACGAAAAAAGAAAAAAAAAAAATCAAATATGGCCCTAAACTCAATAGCGGAAAGGCAGCGCTATCCTGCAAATATGGCGGAAAAACAAAGCAGTTTCCCAGAACTCTACGTGGCGTTACGTCACATTCTCATTCTCTTATGTCAAGCTGTGCTAATGATAAAGAACAAATCAGTACTTACGTGGTTGGTTAAGTTCTGTAGCGATCGCCGCCCAACTTTTTTCTTTGTCTGTCCGGTTATGATAAGAGTTGTCATTTACATTATGAAGGCACTCATGTTCCTGCCAGAGATTAATTAGTTTTTCCTCCATGGTGGAGCTCCACTTGGTGATGTATGTCTCCATTTCTTCTCGTGCTGGTCAGCGCGTATCCGGTTGCCATAGCGACACGTCATACACACGATATGTGTTCCAAAATCGGCCGAAAATATCAAACATGGTTTGATATCTATGACTGGATAGAATCAAAATCTGAAGCTAGAAAATCTAGCTGTGTCTGTGGCCTTCGTACACTACGCGATTTTCTGTGGAATCTGTAAGCTGTAATCTGCAGACTGGCTCTGACTTTCCTCAACTAGCGTCAACTTGTTCAGACCATAAAATCGGGGGGAAATCGGGGCAAATGTCGTGTAGTGTATTCCAGCCTTAACATCAGCCTGACCATTGTCAGATGCAATATATGCAGTATTGCAATAGTGAACAAAGGAGGCAACACTAGTAATATAATGAAACATTTACTAACAAAACAACATCTACCTTAAGCAATGTGCTATATTTACCATGTCTCCGGCTCCGACTCCGACTCCGACTCCAACTGCAACTCGCGAGACACATTGACATTAAATGTTAATTCAGCAGTAGAGTTGCACTCAAGGGACCCTGCACTTAATCGCAATCACAAAAACGGTTAAACATTTCATTCGCGCACTGTTCTGACATGCGCTTATTCAGAGTGCGTACACTTGAAGCGTGCATTCACTAAATGAATGCTTCATTAATGGGTCCGGATCGGATCCGGGCCGGATGAACCGCTTTATTGGTGGATATGGGTTTGGATCCGTAATCCTTATCTGTTCCGGATCCGTTGCGCTGTGCAAGTAGACTCCGATACGGACCCGTTTTGCTTGTGGTATCTCTGGGGCAAATCCGATCCGGAGTCATTTTGCTATCTGGGGTGGATCTGGCAACACAGAGGCTGCATCAGCGCTCACACTCGAGGCTGATTTAAGGCTGATTTCACAACTCCCTCAAGCCTTGTTCACTCCACCAGCGTCTCGCAGCGATCATGTTCATACCACAGACGCTAAACATTCTTGCAAACTGTCTAAACAATTATATATGTCATGCAGACATTCATATGAGGAGTATAACAGCAAATTAGTCATTCAGAGAACAAATTTTATTTTTGAACATGAAAAATATACTGAGTTTCGGACCTCGGTGACCTCATAGCTGCTACGGGTCTGTCCTTGCTGTCTTTGGAGGGTCAGAGAGCTCTCGGATTTCATCCAAAAATATCTTAATTTGTGTTCTGAAGATGAACGAAGGTCTTATGGATTTACAGTGATATGAGAGTGAGACAGAATTTTGACAATGGCAGATTTTTCAATTTTGGGTGAAATTTCAGGTTTCAGTTTGGCCTTTAAAGGGGACCTATTATGCTCCTTTTTACAAGATGTAAAATAAGTCTCTGATATCCCCTGAGTGTGTATGTGAAGTTTTAGCTCAAAATACCCGACAGATAATTTTTTTTATAGCTTGTTAAAATTGCCACTTTTAAGGTTTGAGCCAAAACACTCTGAATTGGAGTGTGTTGCTTTAATGCAAATGAGCTGTTGCTTCCGGAGAAGAGGGCGGAGCTTCAAGAGCTCAAGCTGCCACATTAGCAGTGCTAGGGTGCGTCCGAAATCGCATACTTCCCTACTATATAGTATGCGAAAAACAGTATGCAAGGCGAGTAGTATGTCCGAATTCATAGTATTCGAAAAATAGTAGGCGAGAAGTACCCGGATGACCTACTACTTCCTTACGAATTCTGTAGTAGGCATACGATGGACACTTTACTATCCCATGAGGCTGCGGGAGAGGCGTCGTCATATTTGAAAAATGGCGGAAAGCCTCGACGCGGCTGTCTTCAAGTGTAAAGTACCTCAGGGAAAAACATTGTTGATGTTCATTGTGGTTAACTTGTACTTGTTTAACATCATCCAAATAAACGACTGACTTGTTGAGGGTTTAACAAACAGATGAAACGATTGTGTGAATTGGGTGTAAAAAGATCTCTAATCATTACCGATCAGATGGAGTTACGTTAACCTCAATGTAGTACATCAGCTTGTTAACGCTGCTTTCTTTAAATAGACGGTTCGTTAAGCGTTAAGAATTTAAATCATTAACGATGTTCGCGCAGTAAAGTGGGCTCTTTAAGTTTTCGCGCTGTTGTGAAGACGCATGACACGTGACAACATCAACATGGCGGATGTAGTACGTCCGAATTCCATTCATACTACCCTCATTCATACTATATAGAACGTACTTTTTTAACGGTCGAGTAGTACTTTCGAATTCAAATGTAGTACCTACACAAGTAGTATGCGATTTCGGACGCAGCCCTAGCCTTTGCAAATAAACATTCCACGATTAGTACAAGCCTGTTATCTTTACAGAAAACGTACTCCGTTTCAAAGTCAGTCATCTGATTATACTGTGCATAATAAATTCACGTTTATGAATTACACAGACGGGGAGCACGGCAGGATAAAAATAACAATATAGCTGGTCTCATGGTGCATGGCATGCTATCACAAACTTTATAAGACCCACTCTTACGATAATAAACTCAAACGATCGACTCACATTGCTTTCATATGCAACTTTTAACTACCACATTCCTATTCACAATCATTCATGGACAGCACCAGTGAGAACAGACAGAGACGATGGTAGCTTTAGCATCATTAGCCTTACAGAGTGCCAAGAAGCTCTTTCAGAAAGGCAATTTTGAAAACAAACGCATGATACTTACTTTGTTTGGAGCTGACGTTCGCGCACAAAGCGTTGGTATTGATCCCTATACATATTGGGGACTTTACCGATTTTTTTCCAGGAGATTTCCTTAGACAATGAAACTTGACCACAGTGTCCTCAGTGGCTCTAAAGGAGGGAGTCTATGGAGACTCCTATGTTCGTTAGTGCATCCCAAAACACAACACTTGAAAAGTCTTTTGGTGCTGACATTGTATATCTCCAGCAGCTACAGCAAGTAATCAGTAATGGCAGAGGCAGACGCAGCTTCTCGCTCAGGGCTGTGTTTATGCTCATAGGGCAGCGTCACAAATGAGCAGGACTTTCCCCCCTCGGTGACGTGAACAGAGGGAGAATCTGAAACAGCTCGTTCTGAGAGATTGTTTATGATTTTATTAGATTATAAATAAATGAGTTGGTGGATTTTTACCATTATAGGCTGGTTGTTTTCACACACTGCAGCCACACAACTGTGTTCAAACACCTTATAAAAGTGATTTTTGCATAATAGGTCCCCTTTAAGAGGCCTAATAAAAGTGTTAAGTGAGTGGATGGAGTTGAGCTGATAGTTGCTGGTTTTACTTCTGCTTTGTTCTCTGCAGCTCTTTTCCACTCGTCTTGACTGCAGCTGCCTGTCGTCTGTGTTGAAGGCAAGGCTTTCGGCCGACAAACTGAGACCAGAGCTACTCACAATCTCTCCAGAATGAAGCACACTTCAGCTGCAAAGTACAGTTGAAAGCATAACTCAAATTACATTAAAAGACCTACATTAGATACCACCTCGTGACATCTCATCTTAATGTGTGCGTCTGTGAGTGTGAATGAACAAAATTACAGTTTCAGAACAATTCTGAAATAACTTCTTTTCAAGGAGAGAAACAGAGCTTTAACAACTTGCATGCACTAAAAAAAGAAGCTCAGTATCTTACAGTGGATCTGTTTTTCTTCCTATTTCTCCATTTATTTCTGTAAAGAGTTTCGTCTCCTCCCTCGTCTCTTCTTGAAGTGTGAAATGACTGTTTAAACAGGAAGTGTCTGTTTTAGATGTCACCGGACAGCAGGTTATTTTTATTAATGTGTCAGTATGGGGTCCGGTGCACTGCCTCTCATTCTCCGTAAGTATTTTATTATATTCTATATCTGGGGTGCAAAACTCAGTTCCTGAAGGGCCACAGTCCAGCAGTGTTTCCAGCCTTGTTATCTGTAGTTCTCAAATCAGCTCAAATTTGCAGAGCTGCAGACGTCCAGGAACTCTTTTCTGTTTCTAATATGTTGTATTCAGTTAAAGATCAGTTTCAACAGGTTGTGCTGTGTGTAGGACGGTTAGTCTTACTGCTAATTATATTCTCTTTTTTTCTGGCATGTTTTGCCTTTATTGTGACAGGACAGATCAGAATTGACAGGAAGTGAAGTGTGGGGTGGATCAGGAAAGGTCCTCGTGTCAGGATTAGCACAATAACAGCGCTGTATGTTGGCACACTGCAAGGCTATCAGTGCCGACTGCAAATTATATTCTTTATTGTTCAAATTTATTGTGATGACATGTTAAAGTATTTAGACAGCTAAGTCACACTTAAAGGGTTATGTAATGATTCATCACTATGGCTGATATCCATTTGCCGTTTTATTTGAGAATTAGTCGTACAGGCAGAGGTCAGAACACAGACAAAGCAATATAGGAGAGCAGGCTGTAGGATAAACATTAAACTGGCGTGAGATCGGGGCAAGAGCAAAAATCCAAAAGCAGTAGCAAGAGTACAAAAGGCAGGCAGAAGAGGATTAAAAAAAAAAACGTTAGACGGGCAAGGTAACAACAAAAGACAAGCCGAGATGCAGAGAAAACGCTCAGTAATGTCCAGGTAAAACAAGACTTCGCAATGAACCCAGGAGAGAGCTGCTATAAATAGCTCAGATAATGCTGTTCAGCTGGGGATGATAAATTAGTGCCAGGTACGGGGTTGATGGGAAATGTCGTGCAAAAGGAAATTCCAGTACTCTGTTAATGGAGCCCTCTGATGGCCCGAAGAGGGAGCCACGGAAGCGCTCTCTGTAACAGGTTAGTTCACCCAAAAATGAAAATTCTGTCATTCTGCCAAACCCGTAAGACCTTTGTTCATCTTCAGAACACAAATTAAGATTTTTTTAATTAAATCCGAGTGCTTTCTGCCTCTCAATAGACAGCAAGGCAACTGAAGCATTTCATAAAAAATATCTTAATTTGTGTTCTGAAGATGAACCAAGGTCTTATGGGTTTAGAATGATATGAGGGTGAGTAATTAATGACAGAATTTTCCATTTTGGATGAAATGTTGGGTGAAATTTCAGGCCTTTAAGAGTCTTAATAAAAGTGTTAAGTGAGTGGTGGAGTAGAGCTGAAAGTTGTTGGTTTTACGTCATTCTCAGAACACAAATTAAGATTTTTGATTAAATCTGAGCTTTCTGACCCTCAATAGACAGCAAGGGAACTGAACCGTTCAAGCCCCAGAAACGTATTAAGGAAGCTTTGAGGCTATGAGGATACTTTTTTTTGTGCAAAGAAAACAAAAATAACAACTTTAAGCACATGCGCTGCACCTTCTTTACAAGCAGAAGAAGATGCACACTGTAGCTACATAAAACAGTATTCATAAACATGTCTGAAGATTTAGACAGAGACAGTTTTTGCAAGAATAAAGCTGCACTTGGATCTGCTATTCTGTTTCTCCGAGTCATTCCGTGACACGAAGAGAATAAATTGTTGAATAAAGTCATTATTTTTGTTGTCTTTTCTCGTAGCTTCTTAAAATTACGGTTGAACCACTGATGTCACATGGACTATTTTAACAATGTTCTTACTATCTTTCTGGGTCTTGAACATGGTAGTTACGTTGCTGTCTATGAAGGGTCTCGGCTCTTGGATTTCATCAAAAATATCTTAATTTGTGTTCCGAAGATGAATGAAGGTCTTACTGGTTTAAAACATGCATATTATTAATATGTAATTAATGTAAGTAATTAATGACAGAATGTTCATGTTTGGGTGAACTATCTCTTTAAAAATGTATGAATTCCATTGCATTAGACTCAACATGTCAAACCAAGTGCCAACAAATGATGCTTGAGCTTTTTTAGAACTTACTTCTGTTTTCTGAGACACTTCTTCACTAAATTGTAACCAGGTTGTTTCAACATCATTTTTAGTGGATGTTTGAAGTCAGTTCTGCTCAGGTTTATAAAAAAAGATCTGTAGTTCATCAAATTAACATAAACACGATCCACTAATGCTTGACTGTCAGAAAGTCTCTGGACTCCAGTTATTATACGTAATATTTATTATGTTTTATTTTGTGAAATGTTTATTGAAAATTGTGCTTGTGCTATATTTCATTAAAATAAAGGCCACTTGTTTTGATATATTGCAAATATGTATATGTTGTATCAGCATGTTTACGCTGTGAACACTAAAAGCGGTAACCTACAGCAGTTTTCTTTTCTGGTTCATTTTAACTGAAATGAGTTTGGTTCATTTAAAATATACTTCATGTGAAAACACCCGTAGTGTCTAAATTCTTTTTGGGGCCACTGTAAAGTCACAATGAAGTTGATGGTACCAACGTCAAACAGGAAGTGAGGCTGAGTGCATCTCAGACACTTTGACGTCGTTTGTTTAGGAGTTTTGTAGCTTGTTTTGTTCCAGTGAATAATCAGTGGTGAGAAACATAGACCACATTACTGCATGTAACGTGTTTGCAAGTGTCTTAATACAAAAGTGAATTTGGTTTCACTTTATTTTGATGGTCCCTTTAACACATTGTGTTGACTATAAGTAATGTTACACCTACGTATATACTAACTGTCATTAGTGTGTTAGTACAGTATAAGTAGATTGGTAGGGTTATGATTAGAATAAGTTGACATGTACTTGCAAAGTTACATATAGTCAGTAGATTATCTGTTGGGAGACTATGACTATAAATGAATGAAAATGCATCATGTGACAGCCCGGTTGAAGAATAAAGGATTTAACTCGTGCACTGATGTTGTACTGTCTTCCTTAATGTGTTTATTGTGCTTATAGACTTCACAACAAGATAACAGATGAATAAACAATATTGTAAAATGTAATGAATTCACATTCATAAAAATTAGACAAAAACAACCAACCTTAGCTGTGTGTGTGTGTGTGTGTGTGTGTGTGTGTGTGTGTGTGTGAGAGAGAGAGAGCGTGTACACATTTCAGCTTATGAATGTTTTTTTTTTTTTCTTTTTTCTGTTGTGTTTGTTGCACATTTTGATGCCTTGATGACAGGGGCAGGGGGCTCCCATATAAAGCACTGTGGCTTCACCACTCAAATTCAGATGCAGTGTGTTTTCCATATTATAGTTTTGAATTTTTAAATTAGTTTTTATTTTAATATCGTTTTCAAATTTCCTATAATTTCAGTTTAGTTTTAGTTCGTTTCATTAATGGTTTTGTTAGTTTTAGTTTCGTTTTTATTTTGTGAACACGTTTCTATTTAGTTTTTATATATTTTAGTTTCAGTTTTAGTAATTATAGTTTAACAGAGTTAATGGAATACTTCCAGTGTAGACCAAACAAGACATTTAATTTTAGCAAAGTTGAATGTTTGCAGTTTACAGTTAACTCTTGTGCAAACCTCTTAATAATGAAAATAAAATATGCAACTTATATGTATACAATTTATCAATTCATATTCATTTATATTAAAGATTAAATCTTGTTTAATATGCCAATAGTTTATAAACATCAAGCTAATCAAGGTTTTCAGAGTTACTAGACATCATCAGGCAGCTGAGTTTTTATCAGGGTTGTAGCTAAATTCTGCAGAACAATGGCCCTCCAGTGCTGGGTTTGAGGAAACATGCCCTACTACTCAAAAATAAATGCGATATGGTGATTTAAATGATGTTTGCACTTTGCACTTTACTTTGACGAGCCGCTCCAGCGGGCACGCGCTTCAGATGAGCAACGCAATCAATCCCAGTAAAGCCCCTTTTACACAGAAACACAGCGGCTATCGCTTTCTCTCATTTCGGATGCGTTTTATACAGTCGAGGCGGTGCTCGTGTGATGGACTCGAGGCGGGTTACCATAGTAATCGCACAGCTGACAGAATGACTATATTCACTGAAGTCAGCTCATCCAAAACTTTTAATAATGTGTCTGTTAACTCATTCTCATGCTGTTCTCGCAGGTCGAGCACGCTTTTAAACGCTCGTGCGCTGTAAGGTGTGCATTATTATTATTTCCCATTTCATATTGTATAGTTATTTCCCATTTCATAGCCCGCGTCTTGTTTTTTAAATGCAAAAAGGCATTCTCTGTGAATAGCGCTTAGGACGCAGCTATTTCCCTGAACAACCACAGGTCCGATTTTCTGGCACAGAACAAGAGTTTATTAAATCACAAACACGATTATTTATTTTTTTCTAATTATTATTTTATTTTCGTTCGTTTTTCAGTTACTGTTGTTAGTTTCGTTTAGTTTTAGTTTTTCATTTATGTAGAAATTTTAATTTTATTTCAGTTTACGAAAATGTTTTTTGACCAATAGTTTTAGTCTTAGTTTCACTTTTCGTTTATGAAAATAACCTTGGTTTGAACAAAACCGAAACTAGGAACAGTTTGACTCTGGATGGAACACTATTATATATCATGAGCTTGATGTGGGAGTCCTCTATATACACACACACACACACACACACACACAGCTTGACATACATACTCAGGGTAAGTACTGTAATCCTACTGTATGTGTACAGTATGCTGTTCAGTTGGCTCATTTGGGGCAAAATTTCTTATTACTTTTGATACATTTGTATTTTTAAATACATAAATCTTTTTATTTTATTAGAATGAATTTGTCTTTCATCAGATTTACCAGATTTTATCATTTCTATTTGTGCTGGTCGATTATGAACAATAGGTAAAATCGAACTGCTATCAAACACTTGGGTGCTGCAAATATTTGACTTGCTCCTCCCCTTTGTGTGGCTCCTCCCCTTTGCGTGGCCCCTCCCCTCATCTCACTCCAAACTTTTGCTATAACTTGAGAGCCCTGGTAATGTTATATAAAGTGCGTATAGGGGATGGGGGCGTGACGTCACTGCTCTAGCGCCGCGGTGGCTGATGGGAAAAATCGCCATTTTGTGAGGCCACTTGTTGCGCGACGCGCCGAGGAAGTTGTAATATGAATGTTTTAAATAGGATACAGAAATTGAATAAACTGTAAATCAACATATTAAAGTTATTCCACAAAACATTATTTAGTCAAGAGCAGTGAGGGATTTCTTCTGTCTTTTGTTGTTTGATTAACATTAATGACAGACGGCACAGCTTTATTAGGCTGCTGTCACAAGACCTGTTTCACGGATCCAATACTTATACATATATGCGTTCGCAACTTAAGACAAACCCGACAATGCTTACGACCATTTTGACGTTATTTTGTGTGTATTTGGCCACTTAAGCGCAACACGCTGTGTTTGTTTGTTCGCAGCGCGCGCTTTGGATGTGACTGCAGCGCACAGAAAAGCGCCTCTGGAGCGCACGAGTACCGAAAGACTTAAGACGTGCAAATAATACATTTCTGTGACAATGCAACAATGACCGATTAGGCAATTGACAATTCTGTCAGCTGTACCGAAACGCGAGCTAAAGTCTTGTATCGCAGCGTGCAGCAGATGTGAAGAGAAGGTCAAAGAGAGACGACGAGGTTCAGCTGAATCACTCACGCTGTTTTCAAATGACTTGTGTGAATTTATTTACTCATCTAACCTACACGCTATATTGAATAAATGTTTTGCAGGAATTTCCCTCATTTTAAAGTCGAAAGCTGCGGGAATATATGCGCAATCCCAGACCGAAATTGAGGACCTGATTAAACATAATTCTACTGTACATAGAATTGTGAAACATGACTTTTCCAAAACTTTCTGGGTTTATTTATTTTTCCAAAACTTTCCAGGCCTGGAAATTGCGGTTTTAAAATTCCATGACTTTTCCAGGTTTTTCATGACCGTATATGAACCCTGAATGTGACGATCGGGTGCCGTTATATCTAAATCAGGCAAAAATATAGGTGCGGGTGGTTGGCCATCTTTTCCAGGTACCGTTTTCTTGCGTCCGGTAGAAGTTTGTCTCTGTATAGTACATTTCGTTCTTTTAATCGACTTTTCAACATTGTTTTTCGTTTTAAGTCTCGCCCGATGTGGCCTCACAATATGGCGGCGCCCTCTTGTTTACGTCCCAGAATGCACTGCGCAGTGACGTTGGTTGCCAAGCCCTGTTATATAAAGTGCGTATATGTTCTTGACTACCTTGTTCTCCTTTCCAACCAGGTGCCAAAAGACAAAGTCAAAAACAAAACAAAATACTGCAGAATAAAACAACAAACAGTGACTAAATGCCTAAATTCACTTGAAAGTGTCTTTCATCCTTTAATTTAACTCCGTGATCCGTCTCCGTCTTCTTCGCGCTCTCTCCGTGCAGTGCGCGGGCTCTGAGCACTTCCGTCAAGCCGCCTTTCACAATAACAGTCTCTATCGGTTAAATAACTTAAAGAGTACAAAGTAAGATATAATAAACACAACTAATATTAAGAAAGGACATAATTAAATAATGTAAGAATAATATATAAATCCTGAAAACTAATTAAAATAACTGAAGGTTATTTACACATCATATCTGTGTTTCTTCTGTTTTTAGTGCTGATGTCCTTCATCCACGCTGGACTCACTCAAGGTACTGTAGTTTGTAGTTCTTTGATGTTTATTTGTCCACAATGCAGTGTTTTTCTCACGAAAAGGTTTTGAGTTCATAACAGTGATTGATACAATGATACTGTAGGTGATCAATATTTACTCATATGTGTATTAATACAGAGAGACTAAAACCTGTAGTGAAGGTGACTCCAGATCAGCGTGTGTTCAGAGGAGAGACAGTCACTCTCACATGTGACATACAGCGAGCAGGAGACAATCAGTGGAGATACAGCTGGTTTAAAGATGGAAACACTTTCTATCCATACACAACAACAACAAGAGCAGAGTTCAGTTTCACAGCTGATTATGTGTCTTATAGCGGTGAATACAGCTGTAGAGGAGAGAGATCAGACATCAGTGCTGCTGTTACACTGACTGTATCAGGTGAGTGATCATATTAACATCTGTTCAATGCTCATTTAAATCATTATTTGTTGCTCCAGGGTGCATAAGTTTAGCATTGTAGCTCTGACTGATTTAATTTAATTTGCTAATAATTACATTAACAGCAACACTGAAATAACAGCATACAGTTTATGTGTCAGTCAGATACATGTGAAAGCTGTATTTTTTACTATAACCCTGTGCATTTTCTTTTGGAAAAAATAGAAAAATTTAATTTAAAATGATAAGTTAAAAACCCAATCATCATGTAGTTATATGTTTTAAATAGTTATATGTTAGTTACATGTTCATTTCTTTCTCTTTTATTTTTTCTCATTTAGTTGAGTTAGTTGTTTAAGTGCATGATATTCTAGAGTCACTCATCTACTGAAGACCTGTAGCCTATGATTGCTGTTATTAATGCTGTTATCACATGTTCTAGTCACTGTTCTGTTCAAATGCAGAACTGCATAAGATGTTTATGGGATGTACATTTTTATCAGTGATTTTGATACTGATTTACTGTTTTAGGAATTTAGTAACTTGCATAGAGTTCAGTTATTTATGAGAATGATTTTTTTTTTTAACTAAAGTCTCTTAAAACTCTCAGGACTCTCATCTACATTTTAAAGTCAGAAGGAAACAGAAGTAGCATCAGATCATATCTATGGGATCAGATTCCCGCCTAAAGTATTGCAGTCACGGATAAAAAAATAACAAGCTTGAAAACAAAATTTAAAAACGCAAGTAAAAATATATTGTACAAGATTTAAAAACGAAAGCAAAATTTTTCCGAATAGCAAACAATGGTCACGGATGGAAAAATAATAAGCGTAAATCAAAAAATTAATAACGCATTTTTAAAAATAATAAGCATGAATCAAAACTTCAAACACGTTTAAAATCATATTGCACAAAATTGAAATATTAATGCAAAATTATCTGACTTGCGCACAAAATCATGTTTTCCTTGGTTATATTTCTCTGTTGTTTCTGCTCTCAGACATTTTCTTCTCATATTTTTATTTTTTGTGTGCTTATGCTGTTTTCCCTTCACTCTTGTTTCCACGTTCTGCGCTTGCTTTCCCAAATGTTGCAGTTAGAGTTTCATGTAAATCAGAGCAGGTTTAAGCATCATCAGTGGTCCACTAGTTCTTGATTGACAGCTCCTCCTCAGCCAATCAGTGGAAGAGGGGCGGTGACGTCACTCCAGTGCTCCTCATTAGCTCCGATGTTCAGTGTTCACTTGTACAGGTGAAAATGTTTAACTGTCAGCTGGGTAACATCTTTCCATACAGGACACCGTTATATGTGTCTGTATGTCACTGCTGTACGTCTGCCCGGCGATCCGTTAACGGTAAATTAGTAAATTGATCAATTAATTATGAATGAATGAATAATGTTTTTGCATGGACTTGGCTAGATTTGACTACTGATCAATGAAGTGGTAGTGTTACAGAGGAGACAGTTACAGAGAACAGGTCGATTTGATATGTACACAATGATTTATTTGCATAGTATGTGTATTTAAATAAACACTATGCAACAAGCTACATATATAATTGCATAAAATTAACGTTTTAAATATATAAGGTTAGAATACAGCAACAATATGAAAGTAAAACACCCAGCAGGTGGCGGCAAGTATCTTTAGAGTAAGACATTAAATCATTCATTCAAACGGCAGATTCATTCAGTGAGAAATAAAGTGAATCATTCAGTATGAAAGGCTGCTGTGTGTTGCTTGTAGGACACTGTTCTGCTGTGGCTTTGTTTGGACTCTTCATCAAAATAGAGGAAAATGAGAAAATAGTTACAATATAAGTCATTCAAAATGTACTTGTTATATTGATTTTATACTACAGTTCAATAAAGATTTTCAATGGAGCTGATATTCGGGGGAAACACGCTTCCTCCTGTGATATTCCTTATTGTTGTAAACACAAAATGTGATAAATCTTACAAAACCATCAACCTTATCAATTACACACTGTACATGAAAGAAAAAGCTGCAAAGCTGTTTACAAAAACAAAAAAAAAACAAATACATGACAAAAAATAAGCAAATTATTGCCTACACACAGTTTAACAAACTAAACAATTGTGACTGGGATGTATTACTCTTACTCATATTATTCTCTCCTAACAGTATAGGACTTATTATTAGTCAGATATGGGCGAACCAGACCTATATAATGGTGACTTCGAAAGCCAGGAGCATATTGTGGCTGCTCCATTTCGCGGTGTGGCCATAGCCGAATGAATACAGGTGAATATAACCACGACGGGTCGCTAGGATGGCTCATTTAACGTTAACGGATCGCCAGGCAGACGTACAGCAGTGACAGACAGACACATATAACGGTGTCCTGTATGGAAAGATGTTACCCAGCTGACAGTTATCCATTTTCACCTGTACAAGTGAACGCTGAGCATGGGCAGCTAATGAGATGCACTGGAGTGACGTCACCGCCCCTCTTCGACTGATTGGCTGAGGAGGAGCTGTCAATCAAGAACTAGTGGACCAATGATGAGGCTTAAATCTACCCTGATTTACATGAAACTCTAACCGCAACATTTGGGAAAGCAAGCGCAGAACGTGGAAACAAGAGCGAAGGGAAAAACAGCATAAGCACACAAAAAATAAAAATATGAGCAGAAAATGTCTGAGTGCAGAACTATAGAAAAATGCAGAGAAATATAACCAAGGAAAACATGATTTTGTGCGCAAGTCAGATAATTTTGCATTAATATTTCAATTTTGTGCAATATGATTTTAAACGTGTTTGAAGTTTTGATTCATGCTTATTATTTTTCTATCCGTTATTAATTTTTTGATTTACGCTTATTATTTTTCTATCCGTGACCATAGTTTGCTATTCTGAAAAATTTTGCTTTCGTTTTTAAATCTTGTGCAATATATTTTTACTTGCGTTTTTAAATTTTGTTTTCACGCTTGTTATTTTTTTATCCGTGACTGCAATACTTTAGGCGGGAATCTGATCCCATACATATCTTCTGTATTCTTAATGATTATCAAAAAAGAAAAATGAAGGCATGACTTGTTTCTGTCCATCACGTGTCAGTGTTTGAGTGGATCCTGAGATGTGATCACTGACTCAACAACAGACGCAGATATGAATGTGAGCTTGCAGTTGATTGTAAGAAAGAGGCAGTTTAAACCAGGGGTGCAAAACTCTGTTACTGTAGTTCTCAAATAAGCCTGAAGGACTTGATTAGTGTCACACCTGCCAGCCGGAGTGTGTATGATAGCCACAAGAGGGCTCTCCTTCTGTCTTTGTATTGATATTGTTATTTTGAGCCTTGATGACAACACTTTATTCTGATTGGTCAGATTCTGTGATGACAAGCAGACCTGTGTTGTGTGTTTATTCTAACAATTCAATTTCAATAATGCTTACAAATCTGTGTTTTTATAACAGTAAAGCTTTTTTAGTGTAGTCGCAGTGTTATATTGAGTCACGTTTAACAAAAAACACAGCTAAAAGCATACCCCCACTTTATTGGTATTTAAATAGTATATGTTTGTTGAAATTTATTCATGAACAGATGGTGCTGTATTAAGCAGTATATAAAAAGTGTTTGTTGCTCATGAAAACGTTTCTGAAACGTGTGTGTTTGACAAAGATTGCATTTATTTCACTCCACACCGTGCGAGCGTCTACCGGGAGCAGAAAGTGTCCGACTTGACGTCCCCGCTTTTAACTAATAAATGAACATACAAAAAAGTGGTCACATGACCCACACGGGTCCATTTTGTTTCCACTTTCAGGACATGTGCACATGTCACGTGACTCCATATTTTGTCCTGTGAAAAGTGCATTTTTCATCAATTTACGTACACATAATTTCCTACAAAAAATCTTAGTCACCTTCACTGGAAAGTAAAGTATTTTCAAAAATGTTACATATTTAATCAAATGTATCAGGCAATTACAAAAAAACCTCAAGGCAACTGTAATGGACTCACATAAGGCCATGCAGGCATACTGTCAGAGTACAAGTATATGATCTTTGTAAGGAAAAGAGTTAGAATGATCTAAATGTATTAGACGTTTTGCATGATTTTGTAATGCATTTGCAAGAATAGTAATTCACATACTATATCTGCACATATTATGATTTTTCTATTGAGAGGAATTGCTGTCTCAGTTTTCACAAGCAGTGAGGCGTCATTAGAGAAGAAGGAGATTTTACATGCATGTGCTTGTGTGTATGCTTGTCAGGATAAAGTGTATATTAGATTAAGGTTATGATGATTTTTACTTTTTTTTACTTTGAAACATATACATATACTTTGAAACAACACTGATTATAATGTTTTGGTATGATAACAGATATGATAGTTTAGTTATTCTTGTGATCCACGATGGTACATTTTCCTACCAGGGCTTACTGCGCACATAATTATTTTGTCCTTTTTTCACGCTGAACAACAATATTTAATGCATCTGCATTACTGTAAGGGGTACCCAGGGTGGTTGCTAGGGTGTTGCTACGCGGTAGCTAAGGTACCCAGGGTGGTTGCTAAGGTGTTGCTAGGGTTCCCAGGGTGGTTGCTAGTGTACCCGGGGTGGTTGCTATGGTGTTGCTATGCGGTTGCTAAGGTACCCAGGGTGGTTGCTAGGGTGTTACTAGAATGTTGTTAGCATGATTAGCAAGTGACTAGCATGTTGCTAGCATGATTAACAAGTTACTAGCATGTTGCTAGCATTTTTAGACATGCTAGTAACTTGCTAATCATGCTAGCAACATGCTAGTAACTTGTTAATCATGCTAGCAACATGCTAGCAACACCCTAGCAATCACCCCGGGTACCTTAGCAACCGCATAGCAACACCCTAGCAACCGCCCCAGGGTACCCTAGCAACCGCATAGCAACCGACCCGGGTACCTTAGCAACCACATAGCTACACCCTAGCAACGCCCCAGGTACCCTAGCAACCACCCCGGTTAGCCTAGCAACCGTCATAGCAAATCACTTGTAACAATCCAGAGCACCTTAGCTATCACATAGCAACACCGTAGCAACCACCTAAAATACCCTAGCAACCACTCTGAGGTTCATAGCATCTATCTATCTATCTATCTATCTATGTCTATCTATTTAATATTCCTATCTATCTTGTTTATTTAAACTTCAGACTTCTTCAAATGAACACCTTCAAACTGCAAGCTTTTAAAACTGCATTTAATAGGTCAGACTTTCTTAAGCCAACTTCAAAGTTTGTTCACAAACTTTTTTATACTCAAAGATTGTGTGCCCATTGACTTGCATTATAGGACTGACAGACTGCAATGGTTTGAGTTAAAAATCTTTGTTTATGTTCTACTGAAGAAACAAAGTCACCTACATCTTGGATGCCCCGGGGGTAAGCAGATAAACATCAAATTTTCATTTTTGGGTGAACTATCCCTTTAATTAAACACAACTGATTCTGCTAATCATAACGAGGTCTAGAGCGGTGATTCATTACGATTAGCAGAATCAGTTGTGTTTAATTAAGGATGAAGCTAAATTCTGCAGAGCTGCAGCTCCTGGTTAAAGTGAACTAAATGAAATAAACTGAAGAAATCCAGCATACGTCACCAAAGAGAAGTCTGTCGTTTCACTGGATGTATGTGTGGATCAATTGTTCAGTTCTGTGAAACATTTACAAAATTTCAAGGAAAGAGGTGTTTGAGTCACTATGCTTTTGTCTTTCTTCACAGATTTACCCAGATCTACACTGACTGTGACACCAGACAGTCCTGTATTCACTGGAGAGACAGTCAATCTGACCTGTGCTATAGAGTCTGGTCACAGTGACTGGAGATATGAGTGGTTTAAAGGAAGTACATACTACAGTTCAAAGTTACAGCCGTCTGATCGTTACACTGTAAACAGAGACACTCTCACTATCAGAGGAGCTACTGTATCTGATCAGGATCGGTTCTGGTGTAGAGGACAGATAAGATCAGTCTCATCATATTTAAGCTCTGCTGTTTATATCTCTGTGAAAGGTGAGTTGAATTTCATTGTCCTTCTGCACTACATGTATGATCACACATCCAATCAAAAGACATTCTCGTTTTTAGATGTTACATTCACGCTACTCATAAATATCATAATTTACACTTCATTTGAGGGTTTAATTGTTTAATTATCTTTTAACTTGTTAAGGAGCTGTTCACACAGGACCTGTGGCCGGTTGCATAAACATAGCCATTGTCTTAAGACTGCGTCTAAGTATTAGCCTGACTGACTAAAGTCAGTGGGGAAAGACTGTTGCATAAAATAAGTCCATGGTTGTCTTTAGTAAGTCTAATTTAGACAGTCTAATTCGCACTGCATTGTGGGGAAAGTAAGACACTGAACAGCTTAAACAAAATGGCCGACAGTCGGCGCTCGTCGCAGTTTTCCTTTGCTGAAAACATTTGCATATTGGAGGAATACAATGCTGCCAAATCGATTTTAATGAACAAATTTAGCGATTACAATTCAAACAATTAAAAAACACAAGGCTTGGGCCACAATAACGGCTAAAGTTAATAGTATAAATCCCACGGTCCCACAAACCGTCAAAGATGTACAGAAACGGTTTAAAAATATGGTACAGGAAGCAAAGAAGGAAATACCCAAACGAAAAAAACAGCAACCGGAGGAGGACCAAGTCCTAAATTAAAAAGAACAACGGAAATCATAATTGAAATATATGGAGATGAATCGGCGATATTTTGAGGAATCCCCGGAGGGAGGGAGAGCGGAGTTTCCTGCACGATAAGGAAGATGTATTGCCTCACTGCTGTTACATCAGCTCCGCTTGGACAGTCTCGTAAGTAGTAGTGTTTTTCGCTAATGTTTCTGTTGTTAAGTGTTCTGTAGCTTAGAAAGTGGTTGTTTTTTGTTTTTTGCATCCTTTTAGTTTAAGTAGCCTACTATTCTGCTGTTTTGGATTGAGTACCATGTCTTTTTTTTAGTAGATTGCGAGGTAACGTTAACGTTGGTCACTGAAGAAGCGCATGTGACAAATCGGGACCAAACAACACAAAGTGAAGGTAAAACACATATTTACAATCTTAAAACAACGAGTTATAACTCCCCAAGTTAACTTTCTGGTAATCCTTACTTAGAAATTAATCTGTAATACCATGGTGTAGCCACTAGATGCCTCTATAGCTCTCTATATTTTACAAGGATGAGCATCCTTTAGTTTCTGAGGACAGTGTTGTCAAACATAGTGAACTACTTACTGTTTTAGGTTTTGATTTTGTATATATGTTTAGACATTATCAAAGACTACTTTTTTGTCTAATTCTGATTTTTTTAATTTAAATGTTAATTTGTCAGCCTTTGACTGTAGCCTAACGGTAATACAATCTTGAACCAAGAAAAAACATTTTGTTACCCATAATCTAGCCTTTTCAAATCATGTTTACAGTTTGTGTCTGTGTGTACACACATGCCACAAAAGTCACCATGTCTCCTACCATTCCCATAAAAATTAAATAAAAAACAGAATGTCATTTTTTTTACTCTAAAATTACTGAAGACTACAGGAGGCTTAAGTAGCATGTAGTGGCAACAGCATTCTTGCAAATAAATATTTACGACAAAGAAATTGTTCCTGTCACTCATTAACATTGCTAATATTGTTTTGTTTTTTTATTAAAGGAGATGATTTGGACAGCACCCAAGTGGCACCTGTGGGAAGTGGCTCAGACACAGAGTCACAGAAAGGCACTGCAAGCAAGATAACCATGAACCATATACTGGAAAAGCAATATGAAGTATTAACACTGGAGGAAGCATAATTAAAATTAGAAATACAAAAACTGGAATTAGAGAAAACTAATCTAACATTGGAGCTACAGAATCTTGGAAATGAACTGTAGATCTCATTAACTGATATCCAAGAATTAATCAATTAACTACTTAATAATAGTTAAATGAAAGCAATGTTTGTTTACAAATATCTTTAAGTGTATTTAATAGATTTGACATGTATTTAAGTGAATATTAAAGGTGCTGTATGTAGGATTTTGACTTTACTAAAGCATAAAAATACCATAATATGTTTGCAGATATTTAAGAAACATGCTAAGTTAACATACTTGTTTATGTGAAAAACAATGCTACAGTCAGTTATTCTCCTTTGAAAATGTGCATTCCGACCCGGAATATTTGTGTTTGTTATGGTTTGTGAAACCCGCCCACTGCCAGTTTACCCAATTGTATTTCAGCACCGCGGGTTGCCAGTTGGTGTAAAACACAGCATTTTTAATTGTATTCATCGTCATGTGCGCTCGTTCCTGTTGACGTCATTGATCTGGCAACCTGCGAGTGCGTCAAGCCTGAGGAGGAGGGGCCGGGTGAAAAAAACCGTCTCCAATATGAATTTGGACTGCAATACCTAGTTCAACCACTCGGTGTCAATCCTACATACAGCACCTTTAAGGTAGTTCTGTTAAAGTGATTTTAAGATTATATTGTATTTCAGAAGTTACTGATCCTCTGTATGACATTTTTGTCAATATTGGTTTGATTAATAAATTAAAATGTGTCAAGTACATTTCAAAATAGTCATTATTTCAGTTTTCTCAATCAAACAGAGAAAACGTTTTCTACAATCATCTGTCGAATATAACGCCCAGATCTCCTGCCTCGGTGATCTCCAAAGCTGGTTCCTCAAGCATTCGGTCTTCCTCCAGGTCTGGGAGTGCAAGATCTCTATTAAAAGCAAAGTGATCTTTTACTACTATAATTTAAAATTGTTGGGGAAATGTAGCTAGGAGTTGAAATTATGGCTAAAATTGTATTCATTACCTTGCTAAGTTGTGTAAAACAACACATGCACAGATTATGTTGCAAACCCTCTCTGGTTTCATTTTGAGCTCTCCATGCAGACAATGAAACCTTCGTTTCAGGACTCCAAAACACCTTTCAATGACATTCCTTGTTTTGGCATGGGCTGTGTTATAGCGAGTTTGAGCTGCAGTGACTGGATTCAAGAAGGGCGTGAGAAGACAGGGTTTTAGTGGATAGCCAGAGTCACCTAAAAGCACCCCTTGCAATTCTCCTCTCTCAAATGCATCATGAATTTGGGAATTCACCAAAATTCTTGAGTCATGGGTTGATCCCGGCCAGCGAGCAACAGTTGAGCACTCTGAGTTTGGCATCACAGATTGCCTGCACATTGATACTGTGGTAACCTTTCCTATTGACAAACAAGGGCTCATGGGTTGAAGGTGCTTGAATCCTAATGTGTGTTCCATCAACAGCCCCGATTACATTAGGAAATCCAGCAATGTCGAAAAAATCCACTTTTACCTTATTCAAGGTAGAGACATCAGTCGGATACAGTGGAAGTCTGCCTGACAGCACACAGGAAACTCTATGAATGATTCTTGATGCTGTAGACTTGTGTAACCCAATTACATCTGCAGCTGCATTAATAAAACATCCTGTGGCAAAGCAGCGTAGTGCTAGACATATTTGTAGCAGGGGAGGGATGCTACAATTTCATGAAGTTTCGGGCCTCAGCTGCTTCTCCAAGTCAAATGCTAATTGTTGAATCACATGACTTGGAAATCTCAATTTTTCGAACAGTTCCTTTTCAGAAAAGGACTTCCAGTGGATTTGAACGGTCTTTGAAAACCCTTTCTCTTCTTATTGCACGTTCATAAAACCAAAGATTAAAATTTGCCATAGCACAAGACAAACAAAAGTCTGGCCACTTTTCTGAATCTAGCACAGCTGACAGTTGGTTTCCATGGCAACATAGATTGTAAGGAAAAGTTAGCCATGAGGTAATCAGTCTTACTTTTTAGTCTTAAATTAGACTAATCTAAGATTTTATGCAACTGGCTTACAAAGTAAAGACCAGTCTTAAAGAAAAAAATTAGATGACTATCTTATAAGACTAGTCTAAAACAGTTTTATGCAACCAGCTCCTGTTCTCGTGTTCACAACAGATGCAACAATGAAACTGGTTACTGGAATCTCAAAATGTATTATAAATTTGAACTATGAAGTGTCATCTTAAAAACACAACACTCACGGCACTATATATATACATATATATATATATATCAGTGGCGTTCCGTCCATAAGCTGCGAATGCACCGCATACCAGGCGTCTGAGAGAATGAGTTCACGGGCTAATTAATATGAACATGATAAGTTGATACCTTAGAATTTGAGATGTGACATGAAGCTTAATAAAGCGTTGGGAATAAGTACGTAAAATTATTTATGAAGAACAGTGGTCATTTTCTGTAAATCTAGTCAGTGACAGAAGCTTCCGGGTAAACGGATTCTCCTCAGTTTTGGCGCCTCCGCTCTGTTGCTATGACTCCTCTGTTGCTATGACTCCACCGCTCTGTTGCTATGACTCTTCATGATGTTTTGATGCAAAACTAACCCGAAATCATATGAAAAACAAACATCATAACTGTATATTTTCATGCTTTCTCAAGCAAAGCAAATTTTGAAAGTCCACTAAAAACATATCTGGTCATAGACAATGTTGAAGACGTTATTGTCAACATGCCTACGTAGTAAATAAAATTAAACAGTTCATAAAAATGTGTATATAAAATTTTAAATAACAAACATCAGGAAAAAATAGGAAACAATACCTTTGTTTTCCGTATACTTGTGTCGCTTACAGTTAAAGTCCTTCTGTGATTTTATTATTGTTTGCAGTGTTATATTTTTTTTTATTTATTTGGTATTTTGCATGGTCTATTATTGTCATCCGGGTGGGAGTTTGAACTCCTATTCACTGGGAATAAAAAAAAAAATCATTCAGTTGATGCAGAGAGGTATAGACCGGGGCAATCCCCCCCTCCCCCCACGCTCTGAATATTACTTATCATAACGTAACTACGTGTAAACGTTATTTGGCGGTATATGTAATTTGTATATGTGACCCATGTGCTATATTCTAACTCTTCTACCTTTATACAATAGTTTTGTGAGAAACAGCCCAAAAGTGTCTGAAATATTTTAGACCACATCATTCTGCCATCAGAGCAATCAGACAATATCAACCAGTATGAATAAAAATAAATAAATAAAAACTTAAACATTTGAAATATCTGCCATTTTCTTTTCGTGTTTTCAGAGGAAGGATGTTTAAGTGATAAGACACAAAGCATGTAAAGGTGTTTTGAGCTGGTTTGTTTACATCAGCATGGGTTTGATAATGACGTTTCATTGGTTCAGACTCATGACATCAAGTATTCACAACAATATTCACAAAGCTGGATCGGTGCGCTTTACAACAATACCACACTTGTTCTGAGGGGAAGCAGCTGTCGAGTATTGAGCAGAAAAACTGAAAACTTTAGAAAGCACACAAATAAAGGCATTTTTAGATGTTTGATTGCTATGTGGAGCATTAGGATCACTAGACGAGAGCTTAATTAACTCATTTTTGTGAAAACCTCGTTCAACCAAAACTGACCTTTCACTTGTTTTGCCTGCAGCTCATAATTAGTCCGTTCACGTTCAAACTCATTTTTCCAGCACAGGTCACATTTATACTGAATAATACAGAGGAAAATACAGCTGGAAGAAAGTGCAATGTTTCTCAATGTGCATTTATCATTATTGCAGTTACACTGAAAAGTTTCATTTATTTATTATTTCATTTCCTAACCAAATATTATATAAATATTCACATGATCAATAACAACAACAAAAAAGCTGAGAAACAGGTTAATACGTTATTAACTTTACTATACCTAAAGTTCTCGGAGGAATTATTATGAAACCATTTAGTTGACAGGAGCAAAAAAACAAGAGACCATCACTCTCATCTCCATATCAGTGTTATGAAAATACAGGAGCTCAGATCAGATCTTGTTTCTGACATAATTCACTGAAAGCTCTGTCTTCTTTCTTTACAGATTCACCCAGATCTACACTGACTGTGACACCAGACAATCCTGTATTCACTGGAGAGACAGTCAATCTGACCTGTGTTATAGAGTCTCACAGTAACTGGAGACGGAGAAATAGCCTGACATATGTCTGGAGATCAGACTGGACACCTGAGTGGAGATATGAGTGGTATAAAGACACAGACAGTGTAATGTTACAGACGTCTGATCGTTACACTGTAAACAGAGACACTCTCACTATCAGAGGAGCTACTGAGTCTGATCAGGGTCAGTACTGGTGTAGAGGACAGAGAGATGAAAGACCAAAATCATCACAATCAAGCTCTGTTTCTCTCTCTGTGAACGGTAAGATTAATATCATTGTCCTCCTAAACGGTGTTTCCAACAGATTTTCAGGGAAAGTAGTTTGTATATACATAAATATAAATGCATATATGCTGATGTCACTCACAATGCACTTTTGTAGCCCGTTAGACAGATTGTGTTTGTGACTGAGTGTGTGGCAGAGAAAATGGTTTTGTGTCATTTTGAGGGAAAATGCATGCATTTAAAGGTTTGAGTTCACAACTAGTCATTTTTCATTGGAATAATTTTACTAATTTCAGTTTGATTTAACAACACAATGTATTTAAATTTATTTTAAATGTATAGCTCAATTAAAAGTGTATAAGTGTATGAATAGCATAAGAGAGTTTGCCAAACACAGCTATTCAAGATAAAAGCCATACAGTCTGCTTGCAACGTCAGTGACTTCTAATGAGAGACATGAAGCTGGTGCTTATTTTTCAAATGTTTTCCAAACTGGGCTGCAGATGACAAAGTCAGGATATTATGCAGCTGAGAGTCAGTTAGTTTGCTGCTCAAGTTCATCAGACTCCGAGGTGTAGGGTAGGTACTGTCTCGCGTAGCCAGACTGACGGCTGAAGGTCTGGAATAGATGGCAGGTTTTATTGGCCAAGGCCCGCCCATGAGGCCATTTGACCGACATGTCAAACAACCAATCACAGTTCGTTTCGTTCAGCGTCACGTTTCGGGGTGAATAAATGTCACCACAATAGAGCGGGGAACTATGACGTCACTCTGTAGGCAGATCGACGGTTAGCATGAAACTGGTTCCTCCACAAAAAGTCAAAGGGATTTTTCCATAGGCTTTTGGATTATTGCCAAAAATAAACTCTGTGTTCAATCATAGTTCATGAAACTTACACGTTTTGTCCATCAAGATAATCTTCACAAAATCTTCACAAAATAATATAACTTTGAATTTTGAAGCTGAAATAAAAGCGCTAGAACTGAAAAGCTAAACTTAGGCTATAAACGAACTACAGCACCACAGTCGCTCGTCTTCAGCGTCACCACCAGCGCGCTCCCAACAACTGTTTCAAACGTACTTTTAACATGTTTAGTGAAACGTATTTACTCTGTATATGAATTTTAATCCACGCTACATTAACCTTTTCATATAAACTGGAATAAATACAAAACTAGAGCCAAACTAAAACTGAAATAAGACATTAGTAATAAATGAAATGAATGAAATAATCTTAACTAAAGACCATTTAAAGCACATATTTCTGTACATTTCGAAATAAGGTGCATTAAAAGTCAATAAATCCTTGATTAATATGAATATTTTAATTAAAAACGTGTCTCCACATACTATTCAATAAAATTCTAGTGCATTTAATCTTTTAAAGAACAGCAGAGTGAGCGAATTTTTGGATATGGTAAGATTAAACTTATTTTAGTGAACAAAGTACCACATTTCAGCTCTCATTTTGTTAGGGTGGTTAGTTACAAAAAAAAAATTAAAATTATCCTTGCTTCTAGGAAATCCTCAATGCTTTCTAAGACGTTTTCTAAACATTTACTTTTAACATGTCTTTAAGCACTATGCATCATTAAAGTTTCACTTTCACCAAGTAAAGCCGGCAAATGTAGTGTTTACATGTAATAATCGTAATATGAGTTTACCTTACGGTCCGAACCAGAGTCTCTGCATCAGTGAGCGATAAAACGAGCTTCTTCCATCCGAAGACGTGTCGCATTTCAGGGCAAAGCAAAAAAACATTGTCGAACAACAATATAAAATGCAGGAAACTATTCATTGGTTATCCTAAAATTAATTGTATTACAAATTATACTACAACTGGAAAATACTGTAAATTGATAAACTGTTCGGTGTGATGACGCTGAATGTCTCCGACAGCGTCTGTAGTCCCATTTAGCAACTTAACAACCGTCTTTTTTAAGAAACGTAACAGTTTAAAAAAATCAGGAGTGGGGTGTAACTGGTGTGTTTTATGTTGTAGAATAAAACGTGAAAGTATCTTGAGCTTGTGTGAACCACGGACCTTATTTCAGGGATTTAACCAAAATCCCATTCAAAAAACCCATTGACTCTGTGACGATGAACCGGAAGTGATAAAATGCACTCGCTTCCGGGTTTCGCCTACAAAGTGACATCATAGTTCCCCCACTCTATAACAGAAAATAACTATAACTATAACTGTAAAACTCTCAGATGTATTTGAAAGATTCTGTGCCGCGAACTTTAAATATTTCACATACTTTTGAAAATCCAGCGTTTATTTGATCCTGACAAGCGCTCGTCGTCAGTTATAAACATGACAGCTTTCTTCTTTCGTGAGAGGGTTTGGTGTCACGGCATCTTTGTTTCCAGGAGGAACGTTAAAGAACGTGACACACACGTCTCCCGGAAATCCTGTATAATTCAACCAATCCGACGAGGACTTCGAAACTCCTGAAGTGTTTCCAGATAAGTGCGCCGTATGCATGACATCTGAGGCTGAGACTAGGTACTGCCAAACAGAGACAATATCATTTGTGCCTGTTTGCATCCGGAAACTTCACTGGCAGTGATTTTGAGTGGATCAAGATCTATCAAGCTTAATGCTATATTATTATTATTATTATTATTATTATATGCTTAAAACACTGATTGTTTCATGAATTAAACAAGGTCTCAAGGCCACTTTATAAAGCTCAATCGATGATCAACCTGTGATGTTTCATTTCAAAGAGATCAATGGTGTTGATTAAATGCATTGAACAGCGCTGATGACAAAATGTTGTCTAAATGTTGCATGAATACTTCAACAAATATCGCTTTAATCTTCTAAGAACTTGTAGCAAACTGCTTCACAAATGTCTTGACCTGAAGAAGGACAGATGTAGGTAATCGCTAAAAAAATATTATTTTATGTTTCCTGTGTTGCACTTCTAATCTTAGTATGTTTTAGGGCTGTCAAAATTGCTGAAAAAACTAAATTTGAATTTTGTACTTAAATATTATCTATATTTGAATTTTAACCAATTAATAGTTACCTGCATTTTATATTGTTCAGGGATCAACGCTAAGGATTTTTTCTACTGAAACTATTTATATGTACAAATCATCCAAGCACCTAATTTCTAGGCATTTCAAATATACATTTGATTAACATTGCTAAATATTATTAAACTGTTGTCAAAATATTTCACAGAAAATAACAAAATACAAACATAAAAGATATAAAGTAAAACAAAGTAGCCTACAATAACCAGTGTGTTAAAACAAAAATGCAACAATAAAAAAAAAAAATCAAGGAAAGGCCCTAATGAAGAAATCGGTTGAGAGATATTTTTTAAAAGTGCATAATGATAACTTTTGACAACGTTTAATTCAGGTGCGAAGGGGGGGATCTGCTGAAGGAAGGGTGTTCGATATGACGATTTTTGATCGTGGACTATAAAAATGTCTCCACGATCTGCCTTTTTGAAGAAATATCGTAGTATCTTGCTACAGCGCACATTCTATCAGCTGCAGTTCTGGCGCCGCCGTCTCTATGTACTGTACAACACCACATAACATCAGTGTTAACTCAGCGTAGAGTTACTCTCACGGGACACTGCACTTATTCGCAATCACAAAAGTACATTATCTGCATCTGCTTCAAAGACTTACTGGTTAAACGATTCATTCGTGTGCTGTTCTGACGAGCGCCTTTTCTGAGCACATACACCCAAAGCGCGCGCACTAAAAAGCCCGTCAAACAGCGCCTGATTACTGAACTAAGTTATGTTTTGTGCCAATACTGTTAAAACACACAAGGTTTATATATAGACTCGGTTATGTCTAAAATGAAAGTAAACAGCTGAGAGAAACGGATGCGTGTCTGTATATTAGATGCGTGCAGGTCTTAAAGGACAGAACTAAACATGCTGCCGACTGTCATTAAAGGGGTAGTTCAACCTAAAAATAAATTTCTGTCATTATTTATTCACTGACATGTTGTCCCAAACCAGTATTAATTTCTTTCTTGTGCTGAACACAAAAGATGATATTTTGAAGAATGTGGCTAACCAAACAGTTGCTGGTTCACACTGACTTTAACAGTAGGGAAAAAAATACTATGGAAGTCACTGTAGACCAGCAACTGTTTGGTTTTCCACCTTCTTCAAAATATAATTTATGTTCAGCAGAAGAAACTCGTTCAGGTTTAAAACAACTTATGAGTGAGTAAATGAAGGTATAAAAATAAAACACTAACCTATTTTAATTTTGGGGTGAATTATTCCTTTAATGTTAATAAAACACCAAACACAAAGAGAAAAATCACTCAATACTCTTGACTGAAAAACTTTAATACAGTTGCTTTAATAGGAATCAATCTATATAGTGTTTTATTTTTATATTTGTTCATTCAGTTTCTTGAATGCTCCTGATAAATACACCTATTGTAGACTACCTGAAAATAAAACACGGTTTATTTTATTTGTACATTATGTGTATCTTTGCTCTCATTTTTTAATAACAAAGATAAAATAATGACAACGATTTTTATCTTCACCCACTTTGGCCTAAATATCCGCCATACTTTTTTATATTTTGTTACCTTGAAAGGCTTTGTCTTTATAATAGGGAAATTAGTTTGGCTGTAATGCTCAAACAACTTGCAAAATAGAAAAACCAACATGACAAAGAATCGTGATAAAATCGTGAATCGTGATATTTCTAAAAAAAGAATCGTGATATTTTTGCCATATCACCCACCCCTAGCCGAGGGGGACCAAACCCATACAACCCCCCCACGATTGTGCCCTCCTAATGCCATTTTGCCCCTGCCCCTCCACGCCACTGCACAAATTAATTTTATATATAAATTACTGTGAGTTAATACTTCATTGCAAGTCTCTTTTATCTTTATCTTTGTCTGCTTTTATCTTTAACAGCTTTACCCAGATCTACACTGACTGTGACACCAGACAGTCCTGCATTCACTGGAAAGACAGTCAATCTGACGTGTGTTATAGAGTCTCACAGTGACTGGAGATATGAGTGGTTTAAAGGTGGAAACAACAGAGTAATGTTACAGTCGTCTGATCGTTACACTGTAAACAGAGAAACTCTCACTATCAGAGGAGCTACTGAGTCTAAACAGGGTCAGTACTGGTGTAGAGGACAGAGAGATGAAAGACCAAAATCATCACAGGAGAGTAACCAAATAAATCTGTCTGTTAATGGTGAGTAAATACTATGATAAACATTTGCTTTTTGTTGACCATTAATATACACACTGATGAACTAAAAAATAATTATCAGTTTTGTGTGGCTTAAAAACGCCTCCTTTTGAGGCAAATAAGGTTTATCATCAACCTTATTATTATCATTGAATGTTTATCAATGTTATGTTTATTAAAATTAATGTTATACTCAGCAGGAGCACAGGGGTTGAAGTCAGAAGCCTTAAAGTATTAGGTTTTATGAAATATTATCATGTATGACTTACAATCAGATCTGCATGTTTATGTTATCCGGTCTCAGCAGCTTCATCTCGTCTTCTGGTCACTGGAGTGGTTTTGGGATTGTGGTGCTTGTTGATCTTCATCTCACTGCTGCTGCTGCTGTGGAGATACAAGAAGAACAAAGGTGTGGAGCAGTTCATAACATGATTAATACAACTGAACAGCAACAAAGGAAAGATACAGTTTCTGAATAAAGGCTCATGAGAAGATCTCACTGTAATCACTGCAGATACTCTTAAGTGACCATAATGCTCTTTGTTTCTATTATAGATCAGCAGCGTAACATTAACCAGACATCAGTCCCAAATCAATCTGGAGAATCTCAACCAGAAAACTCTCCTCTACAGTCTGGTCAGCCTCAATAACTGATCAATTAAAGGGATAGTTCACACACACACACACACACACACACACACACAGAATTAAGCATGTTGTTTCAAATCTGTATGACTTTGACATCTGTGGAACAAAAAAATATATATTATTATAATTATTAATATAATATGTACAAATAATACAAATAAAAAAAATCAGTTGGGTTCAGTTTGGACCGCAGCATTCTTAAAAATATATTTCTGAACCATCCCTTTAAGCTTCATGATTTTGTTTTTCTTCAAGACTGCTTTGCTGTTTACATTTTCTCCTCAAATGTTTGTTTTCTGTCCAGCAGATCCTGATCACATTTATGATGACGTGACTGAAGTGAAGAAGAGACACAAAGGTTGAGTTTTAAACCATCTTAAAACATACCATTCAAAATCAGCAAATATCATTCATTAATGTTGACGTTTGTTTTAGATGATCCAGAGTCATATTGGGAGGTCATATATTCAGAGGTCACTGTTCAGAAAGAGATATCTGTGGATAAAGGTTAAAAACCCCTCTTCACTACAACTGGACGATATGTTATCAGTCATTAACCAGTAACTTTAATAGTGTTTCAAAGTATGGTGCATAAAATAAAAAAATAAATATAGTTTTGTTTGTTTTTGCAGATGATCGCATGGCAGAGTCAAATGAAGTGACATACTCAGAAGTCAGAACAAAAGTACAGAAATGCAAAAGCAAAGGTGTGCACATTTATGAACATTTTAATTTTGGGGGTGAACTATCTCTTTTAGTATTAAACATCATGCACCGTTTCTGCTACAGATCAGAATGACTTCTAAAGCTGTGTCTCACTGAAGAAATATATAAATCTTACATTTGATCATTATTTTATTATTGATGATTTGTGTTCTTCAGATGCCGATGCAACTTATGCTCTTATTAGGAAGAAGGGTAAACAAAAAATAAAATAAAACTAATTCTGTTACAATTGTTCAATTGTTTATTTTATAATAACTGACAGCAAGCTCACAATTTCACTTGTTGTAACATACTGGAGCATATATTTGTTCTTTTACATTATAAATCTGCTTTAAGTGATTCAGTTACTTGTGAAGTTCACTGTAATCTTAAAACTGTAAATGTGACTCTGGACGACAAAACCAGTCTTAAGTGTCAATTTTTCGAAATACAACTATTTGAAAATCTGGAATCTGAGGGTGCAAAAAAATCAAAATATTGAGAAAATCACCTTTAAAGTTGTCCAAATTAAGTTCTTAGCAATGCATATTACTAATCAAAAATTAAGTTTTGATACATTTACAGTAAGACATTTACAAAATATCTTCATGGAACATAATCTTTACTTAATATCCTAATGATTTTTGGCATAAAAGAAAAATCAATAATCTTGACCCATACAGTTTATTTTTTGCTATTGCTACAAATATATCCCAGCGACTTAAGACTGGTTTTGTGGTCCAGGGTCACAAATCATCAGCAGAATGAGCTCAAATCAGAGGTTTGCATTATTAACATCACCTGCATCATCTTTTCTCTGTTTAAAGGTCCCTGAGTTCAGTGAAGACAGCAGACGGCTGAAAGAGATTCACAGCAGCAGACACAGTAACGCTTGCATTGCTTCAGAAATCAATCTGAGTGAACTGCTTCTGCACATGCTTGACTGAAATACTTGAGAGATACGCACTGTATTATCTGTACACATGCAAGCAAACAAATCTATCTATAATATAGTAAAACACTTTTACCAGTGAGCACTTTTGTTCCAAGAATAATATATAGAATAAAAATAAAAAAATATTATAGAATAAATAATATAAAATATTAAACTGTAATTAGCCTTAGGTTGATGGTTAAATATATGTTTTTGTTTTGTCTTACAAAATAATGCTTGTGTTTTTGCCAATTCTTTTTTTTTTTTTTAACATATCCACATACTGCTTTTTACATTCATATATTTTTTTATACTTTTTTTGCAGTTAATGAAGTGAGTTTTATATTAAATAAATAAAAATACGAACAAAATCAAACATCAGTGTTTTATAGCTTTTCTAATCTTTTTGTATTCTAACTGTTTGTTTTCTTATTTATTATACAATTAACAAAAGCAAAAAAGGCCTCTAACACTAGCTTGCTCTATTCTTTTTCTATTCTATCTCTTTTCTTTTTATTTATTATATAATGAAGAAAAAAAACCTTGCTATATGTACTGTGTTAAACTAACTGAGACTTGTTAAAGCACTTGTGTATCATTGCTCTTTTGCTGGTTTTGATTGCTTCTATTGTCCTCATTTGTAAGTCACTTTGGATAAAATCGTCTGCTAAATGACTAAATATAAATGTTTTCTTTGCATGAGTTTTTCACAATTGTTAATCTACTGCCATTTTAAAAATAGGTTAAAGTAATTCCAGATTAGAAACAAGTCAGCCTTTTGCTTTGACTGTAGAACTTTTTTAATTAATTATTTTTTTTTTTTTTTTGAGGGCGTGGATTGATTATGCAGTTATTGTTATGAACAAAATAATCCACCATATGCTGGACAGTTGACCATTAGAGTAATGTCTGTTTCCTGAGCTGGAGGACATGTTTGTGTCTTCAGCATCTTTTACCAGATATGAGTCATGAACATCAGACACTGATGAGGAAACATGAATGAACACTTCTATGAGATCACCTCGTGGAGTCAGTCAGAGTCCAGCACATTATGATGAGAATCCTGCAGTTGATTCCTGAAGCGCACCTGACTTATATCTTCATGACAAGTAGAGATGATCAGCATCTTCTTTCTACAAAAAAGAACTAAGCAATATAATTATTTTAAGCAGACTTTCAGACTTTAAACAGAAATTCAAATTCTTAAATTAAGATGCATGATAAACAAACCAAAGCATAGCAGAAGAATATCATCAGCTCTGATGTGTTGTAAAGTGATGATACACTCATTCACCGCAGGACAATTACACACGCTACAGAAATAATTTTTTTATATTATTAAAGTATATACAAGCATGTAAAAGTTCAGAGTTCAAACTTGAACAAGAAAAAAAAAAAATAGAAATAGAATTGAAAACAAGTACTTTTTAAATGAATGGACAGAAGAGAAAAGAGACGATTCCTGGATTGTTTGTTTTTGAAGGGAGTGCATCCTCCGATCTACCTAAATGTGTTTATGTTCACGAGAATCATTCGTGATCAAGCTTCACCTCCAGAAGAAGTGAGTATGAGGTTATTTTATGAATCTTTCCTAATAATGTGCTAGTTAGCAAGTTCCGCGGCTAATGTAAACAGTCAGTGTTGGCAACACAGTTATTTAACAATATGTTGAGTAACATTTGTACAATCTTCAGTTACAACCGGTACATTTGATGGCAGCCGTAATGTTGAAGTGTCCCTCAGTGAAAATGAGTTTGACCCCCTGTAGAGTGTGTGGAAGCACAATAAAATTCATCTTCTGAGTCCATTTTCTAATATTTTGTTGATTTTAAATTGAATGAAGTTTGAGTGTGAGTTCATGTTTTCTCAGTATGTAGAACAGCCTGGAGCTCTTGGTTTCTGAGAAACTAATAAAAAGATTTAAGACAGAACAAGCACTGAATTAGGCTAAATATCCAAATATATAGATAGTTTTAGTCATTGTTGAACATTTTAAGTCAAATATATGTGAAGATTTTAAGTCATCTTAAGTCCCTCTTACATGTTTGCTGAGGCCCCTAGTGGCCCCTGGTTCAGAATCGCTGATCTATAAACATGATTTAAAAAAAAATATTTAAAAAAAACACATGAAACCACATCAGTCTCCTGATGATAAACAGTGGTTGGAGAAAGAAATTGCTTCAGAAATGATTTAGAACTGAAAAGTTAACTAAATGAGTTCAGAAACATTTGGAACACTTTGAGTTTATTATTATTATTATTAAAAAAGCACGTCTGACTGAATATTATACATGTTTATTAACTGACTGGACTGAATATGTGGAAAATGATAAAAACCTAACTGAACTGTAATATACTCTACCAGTCAAAAGTTATGAACATTAAGATTTGTAATGTTTTTAAAGAAGTGTCTTCTATATATCATGTGTAGTGTTCAGTTAATTGTTGAATCCTATCTAGTGTTTTGTAATATCTGAAGTGTTCCTGCAGCTCAAACAGTACAGCATGGCACTAGAGATGACAAGCTCCTGAGTTCAGTTTCCAGGGAATACATGAACCAGTGAAGCGCATGCACTCACAGCAGCAGCAGAAGTGAGGGGAAACAGTGACAGAGCGCACAGGGCCCAGAATTCCTAGCGATGCCACAGAAGAACCATTCTTGGTTCCCCAAAGCAGCTTTCAATGAACAGCTCCTAAAAGAACTGGCTTTTCAAGCCTGAAGAACATTTAATAACCTAAAGAACCTTTTGTGCAAAGGAACGGTTCAGTGGAGGTTAAAGGTTCATCATGGAGCCACAGACGCAAATAATGGTTTATTATAATGCTTTATTTATAAAAGTGTTCCTTAAATGCAGTGCAAGTCACTTTAGAATGTTAATTTAAAAAAATGTTAAAATGTTAAGTTTTCACTGCTTAGACTGTGGTAAAAGTATTAATGTGTTTTATTAATAAATAAAAGTATTATTAAAATGTAAATATAATTTATTAAAAGTAATGAATGTATTAATGGTTATTCATTACTTTATTACTTGATTTTTTATTACTTTATTTTATTATTTATTTGTATTACTTTATTATTGTTTTATTATTTTATTTAGTTTTTATGTATTACTTTAATATTTCTGTTTATCATTTATTACTTATTTTTATATGTATTTATTATTGTTTATTTATTACTTTATTAAATCATGTACTAATTATTTTTATTACTTTATTACTTTATTACTTTTTACTATTTTATTTATACCTTATTATCATTATTATTTTAATGTAATACTTTAATTTAATACTTCTGTTTTTCATTTATTACTTATTTTTATGTTATTTTTATTTTATTTAAAATTTGTTATTCATTATTTTATTTTTTAATAAAGTATAAAGGAATAGAACAGTGAAGAATATGCTAGGTCCAAATTTAGCATATAAATAATCATTTTGAACTATTTGCAAATAATATTTTTAAATCTGCATACATTCTCTCTTATTTGTATTCCTAATTTGAATTCCTAATTACAAGAATCATATAAATAATACCATATTTTCAATTCAAAACAGCCATATTAGTCAAGTATCGTAAAAGTATTGTTTCTATCGTAAAACAGTTGTCAAATATCAAATGCTTTGTTCGTTCTATTGTACATGTGTTAAAACTGACACTTTTGCTTGGAATTCTTGCTCTGCTTCAGTGAACAGTAAACGCCGCCTGCTTTGATTTGATTGGCCGTCTCAGTGGTTTTGACAGTGACGAGTGCTGTTAGACTGCGAGGGCAGACCAGCCTAAAAACATCACTTTTAAACCTTTTTGTTATTCTGACAGCAACAGAGCGCTGTGTAATCAGTTCAGCAGAGTAGGCCACAGCCATATCACTCTGCAGCCCAAGACCGGTTGCCCACTGAAGCTAAGCAGGGCTGAGCCTGGTCAGTACCTGGATGGGAGACCTCCTGGGAAAACTAGGTTGCTGCTGGAAGAGGTGTTAGTGAGGCCAGCAGGGGGTGCTCACCCTGTGGTCTGTGTGGGTCCTAACGCCCCAGTATAGTGACGGGGAGACTACACTGTAAAAAAAAAAAAAAGGCACCGTCTTTCGGATGAGATGTTAAACCGAGGTCCTGACTCTCTGTGGTCATTAAAAATCCCATGACACTCATTGTAAAGAGTAGGGGTGTAACCCCGGTGTCCTGGCCAGATTCCCTCCACTGGCCCTTGTCAATCATGGCCACCTAATAATCCCCATCCACTTGATTGGCTCTACAACACTCTCTCCTCTCCACCTGTGGCTGGTGTGTGGTGAGCGCACTGGTGCCATCCTGTGGCTGCCGTCGCATCATCCAAGTGGATGCTGCACACTGGTGGTGGTTGAGGAGAGACCCCCCCCCATATGATTGTAAAGTGCTTTGGGTGTACAGCAATACACAATAAAGCGCTATATAAATGCCTAATTCATTCATTCATTCACTGCAAGAACTTACAATACTAGGGGAACAATTTAGCCACTTCTAACTACTGGGGGGGATTATTGTCCCCCTCAATATCTTCAGTGATTATGGCCCTGGAACAACCCCCAAAAGGACAAAAGAGGCGAAACACCACCAACTGTCCAAAAACAAATCCCATCCCAAACCCAAAGCTGCCATGAGACGAGAATCTGTGCCGCTCACGTCAAACCAACAGATGCAAGTTTGACCCCAAAAACATCTGATTGACAAACCAGAGCATGAGGGTTTCTCAAGACCCCCTCTCGACGGGATCTTCCTCATCTGTTCCTCACCAAACGCTGCTCAGCTGCAGAAACAAGAGTGAGGAGGAGTTCAGAGTTTTTATCCCAAAGCAGCTGACCAAATACAGTCTGTACTGTGAGCTGATGACGACTGGAGCTTCTTCCTGTTTAACACACAGAGATTATAAGATAATGCTGTCTATCTGACTATATATCTACTATCTATCTATCTATCTATCCATCTCTTTCCTGTGGTGTCTGTGGAGCAACTCTGTTCTTTTTCCTGAATATTTTCTGGAGAAATGATCGGCTGCCTGCTCTGCTGTTTTTCGTCTGTCTCTGGCTGCTTTGTTCTCTCTGTTGAAGATCACAGACCAAAAAATGAAAACACTTCATGAAAAACTAAAAATAAAAGAATGGCTAATTTCTTCCTGAAGCTGTCTCAAAGAGTAATTAACAGTCACTGCAGCATTGCTAATTACAATCTTCGATCAAACCCCCAAACACTGAAATATTACTTAGTAGTTGGATAAAAGATCTGTCTCTCTTCTCAGGTTGGTTCCTCTGTGAAACTCTTCATGAGGCCAGAGTGAACATAAAAGTTTCAATGTTGGGCTTCTTTTGAATGAGCATGAATTCATACAAATGCATTCATCTTTAGGCCAAACTTTTGGTGACATTAAATGTCAGATGATGCTTGGCATTACCTGTTGCAGGTGCGCTCGCTTCTGAGCTTGAACTCCATACTGGACACGGGGCAAGTGTATGGGATGAGACGATCTCAAGCTCATGCTTTCCTCTTTTAGACGGGACAGACAAGCCATGAAGAACTCGTGTGCATCCTGAGAGGAGATAGAGAAGGTAAATCCAGCTCATAAACAAACAGCTTACAGTCACCAAGACTGCAGAACAGTCCACATTTATATTGTTCAGCGCTGATAAGATCAGGATGAATTGTCACGGCTGGTTTGTGTGAAACAGCATAATCAAGGAAGTTTTGCTAATTAATCTAGTTAAGAAGCCTGGTTTAAGGCGTCCTCACCTGCTGACAGCGTCCCTTGAAAACTGGAAAGTGACTTTCTATGTAGCTTTTAACTTTAGCCAAGTGTGTTTCCTTCAGATCAGAGTCACTGCTGTCCATCCGGCTCATGTGCAGGTCAGTTAACGCTCTGGAAACAAACACATTAATATTATTAGAACTGTTTTAGTGCCACAATTAAAGGTTATTCTGCTCTATTCGAGAATGTCATGAGAGCTACAATATGACATGCAACTTAACAGTTTTTTTTCATCTGCTTACACACTAAATCTTTACTTGTCACACAATTTCTGAAAGCTGACACTCAAACAGCAGAAGCACACAACAAATCTGCAAAACCTTGCACTAATTCTCAGACTTTGACTCAGTTTTCAATTTCATAAAACACTTTTAGCAAAACACAACACACAATTCTCGATGTAACACACAAAAATCTAACAGGAATTAATATTATGGCAAAGGTGTTTGCAAATGTTTGTTTTTGAGATGTGTTTGTGATGTTTTGAATGCAGTGCTTCATTTTGTGTGTAATTCTTGGATTTGTGTGTAAAGTTTTGAAAATGTAAGCAGTTGAAAAAACTGTAAATATGAAGATGTTAGATGTATTAGTTGAATTGTTGCTGGTACCTGAGCAGCGTGGCGCTGTCTGTGTGATTCTCCTGCTGCGAGAGCAAATCTTCCCGAAAGGGAGAAACGCTGAGGAGGCACTGAATGACGGAGTTCATATAGCACGTGTTTCCTAAATTAGGAAGACTGTAACCAGATAGCGTTGTTAGTGGACAGACATATTAGACAAACTACAGCTGACTGTATTTGTGCTTTTTTGATCTAAAGGTTTCTGCTTAAATATGTGAGACTAGTTTTGCAGAGAAGTTCATAATAAAGCACGAGCGTCCAGACATTCAAAAGCGTCTTTAACCCAGCGCAGCTTGATCAGCATCATCCTCCTCAGCTGATTTCTCTTCAGACGCTTCCTCCTGTTCCTCCAAAGACTTGAGCAGCTCCTTCAGTGAATCCTTGCTCAGATCATGCCACTGGACTCCGAAACTGGCCAGCAATTCTACAAGACTGAAGAAAACATCACACATATGTTTCCTAAGATTGTGCTTGTCCATGGGAGGTTGGGCGTATAAGCCAAAAAAAAAGGCCAAATTATTTAAATACATACTCAATATATGCTGTAAACAGTGAAGCTCAATGATTTTTTATTTTCATTAAAATTTTAAATGTATTCAGTTTCATCCTCCATATGCCAAAATATCTTAAAATGTATTTCAGAGGCAAGAAAATACATTTCCAATCTTAGAGTAGCCAACATTTATGCTGAATGCAAAATACATTTATGAATGCTTTTTAAAATTATATTAATATCAATATAAATATTTGTAAGTATATTTTCATAAATATACAACAATGGCCAAGAAATACATCTACATGAACATATTTTGAAACATATTTTTTGACCACTTTTTGTAAATTTGAAATACATTCATAATTAATTTGAAATTTCTTTTTTTTTTTCCTGAATGAACTATATTAATATTTAGTATAAGTGGCGGTATAAGTATATTTTAGCAGTAACCTGCTGCTACACACAGATACTCACCGCTCAACATCAATGGTCTCGAAGGTCAGAGCTGCGTCTGTAAAGAGATCAATTATGCAGTTTTAGTCAAACATCGTATCATACTACAGACATCAGCAAAGACTTCAACTACTGCTGTGAAGACATGTTTTTGTCAATGTTAATGATACAAACTTTTTATTAGAGACATAAAGGTATAGAAACTAGGCAGGCTTTAGGAAGTAGATCCTGAACAATCAGAAACACATAGAGCTAAGAAAACCTGATGTTTGAGGCAGAAAAACTCAAAAAGAATGTAAGAAATGTCTGTGAAAGCGTCTGTAACCTCCGACTGCTTTTTTCTTCTGGTCGGCAGTCAGCAGATCAACTTCTTGAAGCTCCTCAGAAGATCTGCCGACTGCACTCGAGTCATCGCTGGTCTTCTGAGTCTGGATGGAAGACGTCTTATCCTGCTCAGAAGACGAGGACACGCCACAGAATGACAGCATTCTGCCGAAGAAGCGCCGCAGACCTTTAAATCTGCATTTGCCTGAAGAAGAAGAGGAAGAAGAGGAAGATGAGGGTGGTTTGACAAGTCCATCACATCCAGTGAAGAACACAGCGCTAACTTGACCCTCGTCTTCTTCTCCTTTTTGGGATTTTTATCCATTTTTTCATCGGACTGATGAACGGCACGCACCAAATTCTAGAAGAATAAACATAACTCAGAATTAATACTTTATGTTTGGTAATCTGTTCATAAGTGGAGACTGAGGCACGTTGCTATGTGTGCTAAGTGTGAACCAAAAAGTTCAGTTAGACAATATTTTAAATTCTTATACCGCTTTAGGAATAATTAGCCTATTATTCTCAGCTGGATCACATTTAAACAAATTTATACAAATAATGCATACAGATATGCATAAAATGCATAAACAGGTTTACTTGTATATAATCCAGTCACATTGTCACAGAACAGAGCCAAGAACCAAGGGTTAGAGGTGAATGTGACTTTATTAAATATAAATGATAAGATGGTGCGTGAACGTGGAGGTGAGTCTTTCTATGGGGAAGATCGCTGAGTTCTGGATGGTGAGAGTCCGGAGAGCAAATGGGAGTTATCCGCTGGAGTATCCGCTGGAGTTTCCGCTGGAGTTTCCGCTGGAGTTTCCGCTGGAGTTTCCGCTGGAGTTTCCGCTGGAGTTTCCGCTGGAGTTTCCGCTGGAGTTTCCGCTGGAGAGATCTGAGGAGTAATGGGAGACTAATGAGTCGTAAGTAGCCAGGTTACCGTTCCGTATGTGAACTGTAGACCGGACGATGAATGTCAGAGAGTGTGGGTGCTTTATGGCAGTGTTGATGAGGGTGAACAGGTGTAGGTGATCAGAACTCAGGTGACTGCGATCTCGTGATTTCTTGTGATGACGTTGACGGTGACTCTCTGACACACATCAAACTGTTAGGAGTGACATTTTAAATACACATAGGTTGAACATTTTTGATGGTATTTCTCGTCAAGCAAGTCAAATCAGTGAAATTAAACAGCAGTAGATTATAATGGTGGAATAATGATGGAAAAGTTCAGTAAGTATTTTTTGTTCAGATTTGTGGATTCAGACTGGAGTAAACCTCTTTAAAAACCCCGTTCGGCGTCAGACCTACCTTCACCAACCAAACCATTTTGATGAAGGTGTAATAATGTAATAATGACTGATGAAGCTGCAGGTGATCTGATCTGAGCACGAGCGCTACACGGAGCGTTACTGACGTCACACAGCCGCCATCACCAACGTTCTATGCTCATGCGCCTTTTTTTTTTTTTTTTGAAAATAGGCCTTTATCACACTTCTGCGTTCGAAAAGCTGAAGATTCAAATAGTAGCGTAAATTAACTTCCGCTGCAGGCTCTATCAATGGCTGTGCCCATAGCACGGCTTTGTTGTGGATTATTTATGTAGAATTCAGCACAGATACGTCTTCTAAAGACACCAATCTCAGTTTACAACAATTAATTGCGTATTATGAAACGAAGGAATATGTTGTCACGATATCCCGATGCGTATTTCGTGACTTAAACAGGAGCGCGCGAGCCATACTGTATGTGTACAGGCAATTCTTCACAGTCTGATCACCTTATTTCATTACAGAACAGCGAGAAAACTATATAAACAACATACCACATTAATAAGAATTAAAAATAGCCAAAGTTTAAAACATTACTATAGGCTGTATGATTAAATTAAAGGTTTAGGGCAAACTTGTATTAAACATGCTCACATTTTTTCACGCGCTGACTTTATGATGCAATCCTCTATATTTGCATCAAATTTAAGTTGTTCAAATAAAGAAATATTTCCAGCCCATAGACAATAATTAAAAATAAGTTTGATCATCTTAATCGAGTTATTCTCCGTGATTGCGTGCAACGATTGAATATCATTATACTGTGAACAAGAGCGGGCGGTTAATCACAATAAATATAATTCAAAAATTAAAGCTGCAAGCAGCGATGATCGGGCCCTCGCAGCCGGTCTCACCGCCAACGGTGGCTTCAGGGAGACAGGGAATGGTGAGCAATATGCATTTAAAAAGCCAAATATAGAGGAAAATGTTAAAGTCTTTTATATGTGCCAAACCTGCTGCCAGCTGGTGGCGCTATGTCTATAACTTAACATTGGCCTGTAGATGTCTTCAGACCAGTCCTTTTATCAAACATATGAAGTTTGGTGCAGATTGAACATGGTATGTTTGAGTTAGTGCAAAGCATGACGTATCCTGTTGCCAACAGGTGGCACTATAATTATAACTGAATATTGGCCTTTTGATGTCTTCAGACCAGGACTCTTACCAAACATATGAAGTTTGGGGCACATCAGACATTGCATGTTTAAGTTAGTGTAAAACAAGTCATTTCCTATTGCCAGCAGGTGGCGGTATGTTTATAACTGAATATTGGCCTTAAGATGTGTTTAGACCATGACTCTTATAAAACGTGTGAAGTTTGGGACAGATCGGACATTGCATGTTTAAGTTAGTGTGAAACAAGTAATTTCATGCTGCCAGCTGGTGGCGCTATGTATATAACTGGAAATTGGCCTTAAGATGTGTTCAGGCCAGGACTCTTACCAAACATGTGAAGTTTGGGGCAGACCGGACATTGCATGTTTAAGTTAGTGTAAAACAAATAATTTACTGTTGCCAGAAGGTGGCAGTATGATTATAACTGAATATTGACCTTTTGATGTGTTTAGGCCAGGACTATTATAAAAGGTGTAAAGTTTGGGGCAGATAAGACATTGTATGCATGAGTTACAACAACTTCCTGTGTCATTGTATTAATAACATGCTTTAGTACTTAGTAAGTGTTGCTAGCATGTTTGACCATTATTCTAGCATGTTTAGCACACAATGGCATAATTTACAGTACTGCTAAAAGTGCATCACTGTGTAAAACATGTCACTTCCTGTTGTCAGTAGGTGGCACTATCACTATAACCGAATGTGAGCATGTAGATGTCTTCAGGCCAGGACTGTAATCAAACATGTGAAGTTGGAGGCAGATTGGACATTGTATGCCTGAGTTACAACAACTTCCTGTTTGATGGAGTTAGTAGCATACTTTAGCACTTAGCTAAGTGTTGCTAACATGTTTGAGCATGTTGCTAACATGTTTAGCACACAATGGCATATTTTAATGTGTTGCTAATAGTGCATCACAGTCTAAAACATGTCACTTCCTGTTGCCAGCAGGTGGCGCTATGACTATAACCAAATACGGGAATGTATAAGTGTTCAGGACAGGCCTCTTATCAAACTTGTAAAATTTGGGGCAGATTGGACACTGCATGCCTGAGTTACAGCAACTTCCCGTTTCACTGCATTACTAGCATGCTTTAGCACTTAGCTAAGTGTTGCTAGCATGTTTTAGTATGCTTGTAGCATGCTGCCAGCCTATTTATCACTTGTTGACACTTTTTAATATGCACCTAGGAGTCCATTACAGTGTTAAACCTGTCACTTCCTGTTGCCAGCAGGTGGCGCTATGACTATAACCAAATACGGGAATGTATGTGACGCTGACAGTCGCGTCGCTCAGATAGGCTCATGTTACACATTAAAATTAAGGATGACATGATACATGGTATGGAATCGGTATAAATATGCAGTTTTAACATTGACGTTTATTGCATCAATGTTCAACTAAACTAAATTAGTTTAATTTTCTTCACAAAACTGCTGTCTGTCCATTGACAATAAAGCGGGCGGAAATTCCCTTACGCCCCTAATTGGAGCCGGATGTGACGACACGCAGACTGTGATAAAGGCCTATACTCTTTTAAAGTGAAGTTAGTTGTCTGGTTAAATTATATTTAATATTGATGTCTGTAAATGTCTGCTCAGCCTTTTAATATAATATGAAGTTGAAGATGAAGTTACATACTTTTGTAGATAAAAAGTTCAAATAAAAATCCAACATCCATCAACAAAACTGCGTATTTCATAAACACGTTTTTTATTTATTTTTTTATTTTTTTTATTACATATATGTCCATATCTGGATTTATTGAATCAGTGTTGTTGTTTGTTTGTTTGTTTGTTTTTGGAGGGAGGGGGGTCCTCTCAAGTGAAGTTAATTATCTGGTTAAATAATATTTAATTATATGTATATGTATATGTATGCTCAGCTTTTTACTATAAAATGAAAGTTATATGCTTTTTTCCCTTGTTGTATAAACCTTAGACTGGTACAGCCCCATGTTTATTTATTTATTTATTGATTTACAGGAATGAAGACTGTGAGGGACTGAAGTAGTTTAACAAAATGCTGATTGTTCAGCTGACAAAATGTCTTTCTGAGGAAATAATTAAGACACAACTCTATAAAACAGTTTTGAAAGTTGTGAGTTGTCCTTAATTGTAAAGACTGTAATCTTTTCCTTACATACTCATTGTCATCCACATTATATTCAATATAGGATCTGGATTGTTTGCACCAATAAGTAAAACATTAATTTTCATGAAATTATTTCATAATATAAATACCTTATAATTTAGATTAATAATTCATTGGCTATAGAAAAAATAAAGAAAAGAAAATACAAAACACAAAGCAGTAATGGAGTATCTACACATTATTCAGATGTATTAGCAAAAAGTATCAGGTCTCTCTGTCCTCAGTGTCTATAGGGCTATAAGAGGGCAGATGTCTGATTTAATTACATTTACACAATTACAGTCTTTTAGCACTGAAATAAAATATTAGATACAAGGTCCAAAGAACACACACACACACACAAAATAATAATAATAATAATAACAATAATAATTGTGGTCTCTCATGTACAAGTTTATCCTGTTTTAGTTTACTTCCAATCCTGTAAATGTGAAAAGGCTCAGACGGAGGATGAAGGAAACACTCTGAGGATCTTTATAAACCACACATTTTACACACATCAACACTGCATCTCACTTTATTAAAATTTATTACAAATTGCTTATTCAACCAAACTTCAACAACATATTTCATGAGCCTAAATCTGATGACAGTCTGGAGCACTGAATGTTATTCTCAGCTTCTCGAAAGTCTTTATAATAGTGTTGTAATGTTTGTAATTGTTTGTTAATTATACTCAGCCAAAATCCACCAACAGATCCATCTGCCTTTTCCTCTGAAGCTGACACTGACTATCATGAAACATTGACTATCGTGAAATGGCCTGAACATTGTGTCAGTCTGTGAGCTTCAAGAGGAACTGAAACCTCTAAATATAAGTAAATAATCACAGAATTGTCATGATTTTCCTGTAGTTCAGTGACACATACTCATCTGCATCAACACAAAATAATGCTTCACTTCAACTTCTCATGAACTGCAGATATTGGTTGATGAAATGCTTGTGCTCTTGCGTGAGATGCTGTGAGGAAGTCTGTTTCTCTCTCTTCTGTTTCTCTGTATCTGCTGTCACGGATGCCTGTCTGCCGTCTAAACTTCTTCTGGACATGAACGTCTTTCAAGAGTCCTGCTGCTCCATTTTAGGAGTTCTCCTGGTTTTTCTTCTCCAAGGTGAGTGACTCGAGATATCCAGCAGTTATTCCAGTATAGGGAATGCTTATGAATATTTTAAATGATTATTAAATATGAAGCTTAATGTGTTTAATGCAATGCATGCTTAAAGTGATTTTAGAATTAAATATATTGTGTATTATAATTTTACTGTTTGAAGCAAATGATCATGGACAATTAGGTCACATCAGTGTTTCATCTGTGAGAAAAGACAGTTCGGTTCAGGAAACCTCAAGCCTTTTCTTTAGTGAAGGTGCCATTAATAGAGTGCTTTTCTGTTGCAACCGACATTAAATTAATTGAAAAGCATGTTATTTCTGGGTTTATTTTGACTTGTCATTCAGTGCTGTGGAATAAAAATATTATGTCATCAAAATGGCAAAAACATGCAACATTTACAAAAAGACTTACAGCTGTTGATGTGATGTGGTGGAGAGTGGCACGGTGCTGTGAAACACTTCCTCAGCAGAGCACGAAGTTACCAAATACAGACACAGAGCAGGAGTCACTGTGCAAATACACTTTACAGATGCCATTACAGCCATGTTCTCGAATCTGACTGATATCTGATTCTGATATCTTCTGGGAACAGGGCCGTTTCTAGCCAATTTGACGCCCTAGGCGAAATCCCCCCAAATTATATATATATGTATATTCTTTTTTTTTTTTATTTTTTTATTTATATATATATTCTTTTCAGACACCAGTTTCTTGTTACATTCAAATTGGCTGTCATAGTAACAACACTGATTTGTGGAGATAGAGTTCCACAAATCTGAATGCATTATTTGTAAATTGACATAAGATTAACATTTTGCACAATTTATTATCTTTAATATCATTGTGTTGCCACTAGATGTCTATATAGCCCTATGTAACAATCCCTAGTAGCTAAGACATTGCACATAATTTACACATAAATCACACATAAATTAATTTTATTACATTTGGATTTGGATACATGTTTAGATACTATAAATGGCTACATTTTGTCTTTATCTGTTTTTTGCTCAATTGTTTTGTTGTTGTTGCTTGAAACATTGATTTAAAGTGTCAGTTATTGCATTATTATTTCAGTCAAACCTAGAAAACCCTTTGTTGCCCCAAACTACATATAAAAGCCTGATCAGTGGCATAAAAGTAATCAATGCAGCTACTTAACCCTTTGCTACTCATTTACGCGTGAACTTCCCCTTTAAATAACATGACGCTCTGCCCTCTATGTGTATGACGCATCTCCCATTAAGTGCTGTGTTAGAATTGAATGAATTGATCAGCATTTCAACACCTCCATAAGGATGTATTAAGCTCCACAAAGCGGTTTAATAAAGGATGTATTGATCTTGTGAATTGGTGAATTTTACTATACCAATATTTTTTAATTGGTTGTTAAATATGGGAATATTACATGACACGCTGATCCTTGCACATTGGCAAAACGCACACCTTTTGGACAAATCTCGCAACCCGATTCATCAACTGCCACAAATACTGCCTAAACAAAATACTGATTTTGTGCACTTTATTTACTGTACCAATATTTTAAATTGGCCTTTTAATTTAGCTTTATTGCATGGCGGGAAAAAAAGCGTTACCTTGCCAAAGCACTAACAGAGCCCATTGAGCTAATGGCGTTGATGAGCGCTCCAAATGCAAGCATGCAACAATCAGGCAACAACTGAGAGCGCTCTGATCCAATGGCATACAGGCATTGTCAGATTGACAGTACTCTAGCCCAATGATGTTGGGGATCCAGTGGGGGCGGCAGTCATATTTCAGGGTGACCGTGCCACTCTTTATCACAACCCTGCTAAAATGTAGTGCCAGTACATGCGCTCATTGGCGCCCCTTCGGCTGGCGGCGCCCTAGGCGACCGCCTAGCTCGCCTATGCCTAGAAACGGTACTGTCTGGGAATAAAGTTATCTTCGTGCTGATGGTGCTGTGGAGCCGTCCTCATGAAGACAGAGTGAGAAGTGTGAAACGGTCTGTGCTGATAGCATAAACTCAGACTCCGTGAGTTTCTTTTGATGCTTATTTATTGTTTGTCAACTTTCTGTTCCTTTTTTTCTCCTTGGTTTTGTTATTGTTGTCAAACTGGTATTTATTGTTAAGTATGTTAAAAGACATCTAAATGTGAAAAATATGGCATGAATTTGTGACAGTATGTAAGCATTGTTTGTTGTTTGTTCTGTATCGTAGGGTCGTGTGTTGATTCAGATGCAGAGGTTGTGCACAAAGCTGTTGGAGACTCACTGGAATTAACTGCTGATTATCCAAAAGATGATCTTGAAGTAGAATGGAAATATAATGATACTCCTTTTGCTGAGTATCGAAATAAAAGATTTCCAAAAAGTGAAATCTGAATTATTTTATGAAAGAATAAGTAAGTATAAGGACAATATTAGTATAATAGTAGCAGACCTCAAAGTTCAGGATTCTGGAAACTTCTCAGTTGTTGCAGAAGGAAAATCTACACAATACAATACAACATTCATTGTGCTCCATGTTCATGGTGAGTTTAATTACGTGATATTTATTCTGTCAATGCTGTTAGGATGCAAATAGCAAATTCTAAAATAACATATTAATGAACTGACGCTGAATACGTTCATGGTCATTTAAATTAAGTTAAATAGATACTTTTTTATATTATTCTCCTACAGATCTCATCAGAGATGTTCAGATTGAGTGCAATGTTTCCTGGCTGCAGGACATGTGTGTCCGGTGATCAGAATCCCTCCTACAGCAGGACCGGTCATCAGATCCAGACTCAAGGATCTCACCTGAATATCAGCCTCCGTCCAGCAGAGAGCGCTACACTCACCTGCACAGCCGACAACACCGTCAGCGTCAGGTATACTACTGAGACTGTAGTGTGCACAGAGACATCTGAGGAGCAATGGTTCTGTGTAAAAAGTTGAATTCTTAAATTATATAATTTACAAAAAGTTTATGTTGAAATAAAGACAGACTAAGAAACATGCCCACACATTTTGGAGACCCATTTGAATGGCAAGATTATGTATATTTGTTAAATTGCTCTAAAATGATCTTGTTAGATTTTTATTCATCATGATCTGTACTTAAGCAATTTTAGGATCTGTACAACAGACCACTCAGATCATTAGGATCGAGTCAGTTAGAAATACCAAGGGTTCACACAAAACCAGGAGAGTCTGCTTTTAGCTATTATGCGGCCCGCAGCTGAAGCAGCTTCCAGAAGAGATCAGATCTGCTAAAACATTAGCCACATTTAAATCCAGACTCAAAACTCATCTGTTCAGCTGTGCATTTACTGATGAACACTGTACTACGTCTGAACTGACTGCACTGTATTTTATGTATAATTATTTTCTATTTTTAACTTTTAAATTAATTTTAAATCAATTTCTAAATCATTTTAAAAGTTCCCTGTTTTATTGTTGTGATTTAAAAAAAAAAAATTTTTTTTAGGATTATTTACTTCCTTTTATGTAAAGCACTTTGAATTACCATTGTGTATGAAATGTGCTATATAAATAAACTTGCCTTGCCATATTAATAACAACGTGGGCACAATTACAGCAGTAAAATCTGTTCAAGCCACCAGTTGATACAGCGTTTTTATTTATCTTATTTACTTGTGTTACGTGAATCGGTGTGACACTTATATTCTAAGCCCATTAGGTGGCGTTGTGGGGAGATTTCCATTCTTCGAGAGTCGTGTGACGTCAGCAAGGACTCCGGATAAAAGGCTGCGAGGCGACAATTGCGGTCTCTCTCTCTCTGTGGTTCCGCTTCCCGTTGTTCTCGTTAGCGTCTCTCTCATTGCCTCTTTGAGGCTATGTTTTTGCTTTGTTTTATGCTTAGGTTTAACTGGTAAATTTGTGTTTGATATGTGATATTTTTCTTTCTACTTATTAGTAGCGGGTAGTGTATGTATTTATTTATTAGTTCACGTTTTGTTTATTTAGTAAGAGCTGAGCGAGGGAAGCAGTTGTCCGGAAGACTCCCCTGTTCTTAATTTTTATTTCGGGAGGTAGGTAAGAACTTTGTCCCGAGGGCAGGTGTAGTTAGGAGTCTGTTTTCTTAGCTTTCCTACCCATGAGTACTTTAATCTTAATCATTTTTCCTTTGTTACTAATTAGTAGAGTTGATTATATGTTTATATATTTTGATATATGAATTTTTGTGTATTATTTCTGGAATGTTTAAGTTGAACTCTGTCAAACAATTAAATAGGGGCGTCTTTGAATTCGCATCAGGTGTTGTGGTTCTTTAAATATGTTCGGCCTGTGTCCTTTTATTTTCATGTTGGAATTAACAAGCCTTCAAAATGGTTATGGGTCGTAACACTTGTTTATTTTTGATTTAGATGCTCAGTGAATCTAAAACACTCAGTGAATCAAATCACAAACTACATTTTAACTACAAGATGTTCGCAGCCATCAGGTGCAGTTTTTTAATACTAAAAGTAGGCTACCAGTATGGCCTAGATTTTCCCCTTAAAAGGACTTTTAACACTGCACTTAGCCCCTGTCACGGACGTGTGGTTATAGTTTTAACTGAAATAAAGGACTAGGAGAACGAAATAACATAAACACACTTTCCATTTAATGAACATCAAGCAGAGACAAAGACAAGGGGAAACCTGAGGACTTATAACGGGATGAGAACAAAAGAGCAAACAAGATAATGCAAATCAGGTGGGGACAATGAACGATGATTAACTAATAAGAACCGGAACTAAACCAAATAAGGAAAAACAGGAACTCAGAAGGGCAGACACGTGACAGCCCCAAGTTGTCTTTTATTTTTCTAAAACTCACTTTTATCCACTGGTAAAGGAACGTTGCACAGAATTGTCTTTTACCTGGGATTTACCTCGTTTACGCTGTTAACCCAGAATTCTGTGCCTAATGTGTAAAGTGTGGCGTTATGTTGTGTTTCAGAAACTTAACATTTGGATTTTTCCCATTTCCTACTTGGAAATAACGTCTGGATCACCACTTGATGTTGGAAATCTGACCTGTGACCTTGGTGCAGATCGATCAACCCTGACCTCAGTGACACAAGTTATTTGATGTGGTTTCCAAGATGGCAGCATCCTACTTCCAGCGAGCGTAGTGTGGAGCGGTCTCATGTCAAACTTAAAAACAAACCTTAACATTAGACATTACATCTATATAGTGATACCTTGATTTCTGCTTTCCGGCAGCTGATTTTAAAATAAACGGCAGCATTTTGTTTGAATGTTTTTCAGCTTTTTGGGGACATTTTTGGTGTTTTGAAAATCTAAAAAAGCAGAAAGGGTATAGGTTTGGGGCGATAGAATATACGGTCTGTACAGTATAAAAACCATTATGTCCACATAAAACATGGAAACCCAACATGCGTGTGTGTGCATTCGTGCGTTTGTGCGCGTGGGTTGGTATTTGTGGTTTACGGTGACACAAATTCGTTTAATGACATGGGTATGACAGAGGTATTACAATTTGAAAGTGGTTTATGAGGAAACTGCCTATGTCCCCGTAATTCAAAAGGCTTAAAAAAAAAAAAAAATCATACTAAATGGTGTTTTTGAAAATCTAAAAATGCACAAAGTTTCTTGTAAGGGGTAGGGTTGGTGTAGGGCAATAGCACATACAGTTTATAGCACATTACGCCTATGGGATGTCCCCACTTTTCACAAAAACAAACGTGTGTGTGTGTGTGTCACAGGTCGGAGTGGGCACTTAAATGACCGGCCGTCACCCCTAACTTGCACACCACCGTGAGGAGCTGCACCACAGGACACAGCAGGCAGGACAACAAAAGGTAAGTATAAAAATCTCTTTATTCACTTTAAAACGAATACTATAGTAGCTTCAGCATTCTCTTCAACAGGATCCGAAGCTAGGAAGAAATGGATATGCTTCACAACTTTAGCAGACTCTTTGTTGGACTCAGACAGAAAGGAGGGTACGTATACTTCACAGCTTTAACAAGCTCTTTACTGACTCAGACGGAGAAGAGGGTACATATACCTCACAGCTTTAGCAGGCTCTTCCCTAAACTCAGACGGAGAGAAGGGTACGTGTACTTCACTGCTTTAGCAGACTCTTCACTGCTTTAACGTCTTCTGCAACTGGATTCAAACAGAGAGAGAAAGATGAGAATTTTCAACCACATCATCGGGCGTTCACAGCTTTTAGCATCTTCGGTTACTGGATGTAAACAAAGAGAAAGATGAGTGCATTCGCTAAGACCACCAATGCCTTCCGCAATTCGATCCCACACTCGTGTTTCACTTCAACCCACACAAGTAAATAAATATATATATATATATATATATATATAAGCACTGCAAAGCTCACAACTCACAGCAAAGGCGCAGGCATGGGGTCTCATCCACCACTCATTGATGTGAAGCTAGATGGAAAGCAGCTGTGAGGCACAAATCACTCAATGCAGTAATAAATCCTCCACGAAAAGTTCCAATCCTCATACGATTCCATACAATTCACAAGGACGTCAATTATTCCATAGGAATATCACCCCAAATGCTGATCTCACTTCAATCTCTCACTTTCTCCTTCAGCCCGTCCTTCTCCTCGCCCGGGTCCAAATCTCTCTCTTCTTCTTCCATAAGAATTCTCAACCGCCTCTGAGCCCCTCGAGCGCTTCCAAACCCCTCGCGCCTCCTGAACTGAGTCACAGTGCCCTCTTATACTCCCCTACTGCAGCACGCACCCCAATCACCACCCTATTCCTCTCACTCCCGCACCTGATCGCAATTCCAGTCGTCAATTCCGTCATTTGCCCGTACACCCGGAACCGGCAACCTCCTCGGTCCCCCACCGAAAGTGCCCCCCTACGGAAACTCGGGCTCCATTTCAAGTTCCTGCCCGCACGAAATTCGTCACCCGTGACATGTGCGTGTGTGTTCTGTTGCAGCTTTACAGCTCATTCAAGTGCTCCAGTCTGGTTTTTGATTCTACTTCATCCTTCAATATTCTACTTCATCTTTAAAAGTAAGATTAAATAGTTTAAAACTCGATTTAGCCAACTAGTTTGTCAAATACTGACAATGATCCACACTTCAGCTTTTAACATGTAATAAATGTGCAATGTCAAAAGATTCATATCAATATTTAAGGTTAAATGTTTACAAACCTACTTTTATATCCTACATATAACAGTAATCTTTGCTATGAGATGTCATGAAATTTGTATGAAAATGTGTGATTACAGGTGTTGTCAGAAAAAGTCAACACAGCGAAGACCACGACAAGTGAACATCACGACTGGACAGACATCAGATCACAGATCCTCAGCGAAGACCACGAGAAACAGACAAGTCCTCTGCACAGACCCCTACGGCCAGCAGTGAACGTGTCCGGCCAGGAGCTGCTAGGACCACGATGCAGTTTTATCATGCTTACAGTCACTGTTAAACCAGCCGTCCACTACTGGATAAACAGCAGCCCTGCTGGACAGACTACAACTTCTCCTCCGACCGAATCACAGCGTGACGGATCCTGATCTTCAGCAGTAGGAGCTGGATGAAATATCGTGAATGACATCAGTCCACAATCTCACTAGTGATGCAGTCTGAAATCATAATCACACCATCTTTGTTCATTTAACCAGAGGAGAGCTGAGCTGACTGCTCCAGGTGTTTTTTCTTGGTTTCAGTCACCTGCTGGAGTTTGGGTTCCACTGTCACCTCTGGATTGCTTAGCTGGGGTTTAAAAAACACTGAATATTCAGGAATAATATTGATTTGACTGTCCTGACACTATTGCATAATGACAAGACTTGAACTGATTCGAGTTGGATTATGATTTCACTGTTTTCTCCAGAGCTGCTTTATTGCTGAATCGACTTTGTTTCATAATGTATTAATTTTGCAACATTTTCTACTTTAGATATTTCCATAAATAGTTTTGGCCATATTAATGTAACATCTGATCAGGCTCCCATCCTTCAGAGGGAGCCCTCACCTGAATATTGAACTCTGTCCACTTCCTGTTCCTGCCACATCAGTTCCTGTCTTGTCATTTCCTGTCACCATGTACTTAAGCCATGTGTTTCCACTACCATTTTGCGAAGTATTGCCAGTTCCACTGCCTTACTAAGCGTTCTTTCATGCAATTACTGACGTTTATTGTTATGACCATTGCTTTTGTTCTCCTGACTCCCACTTCTGGATTACTGTTTTGGATTTGCCTGCCACTGGATTGTTTTCTCCATATTTTGACTCAAGCCTGTGACCTGACTAGGAGCTGTGATTATTGTTTGAACTTGGATTGCAAATCATTGAATAAAGACCCGCATATGGAATCCACTAGGCCTACCTCTTCCTTACAATTAACCATTTTAAATAAGGTATAGATCCACTTAATAAACGGATCCGGATCGGATGAACCACTTTATTAGTGGATACAGGGTCTAGACTGGATCCGGTCCGGATCCGTAATCCTTATCTGTTCCGGATCCATTGCGCTGTGCAAGTGGACCCCGATACAGATCCGTTTTGCTTGTGGTACCTCCGGGACGGATCCGATCCAGAGTCATTTTGCTATCTGGGGTGGATCTGGCAACACAGAGGCTGCATCAGCGCTCACACTCGAGGCTGATTTAAGGCTGATTTAACTCTCTCAAGCCTCGTTCACTCCGCCAGCGTCTCACAGCGATCATGTTCATAACACAGACGCTAAACATTCTTGCAAACTGTCTAAACTGAATTATACATGTCATGCAGACATTCATATGAGGAGTATAACAGCAAATTAGTCATTCAGAGAATACATTTTATTTTTCAACATGAAAAATATACAGAGGTTCGGAACTCGGTGACCTCATAGCAGGCTACGGGTCTGTCCTTGCTGTCTTTGGAGGGTCAGAGAGCTCTCGGATTTCATCAAACATATCTTAATTTGTGTTCTGAAGATGAACGAAGGTCTTATGGGTTTAGAATGATAAGAGAGTGAGACAGAATTTTCAATTTTAGGTGAAATTTCAGGTTTCAGTTTGGCCTTTAAGTTGTTGGTGTTACTTCTGCTTTGTTCTCTGCAGCTCTTTTCCACTCGTCTCAACTGCAGCTGCCTGTCGTCTGTGTTGAAGGCAAGGCTTTTGGCCAACAAACCAAGATCAGAGCTACTCACAATCTCTCCAGAATGAAGCACACTTCAGCTGCAAAGTACAAAAAGCAAAACTCAAATTATATTAAAAGGCCTGCAGTAGATGTTACCTTGTGACATCTCATGTTAATGTGTGCGGCTGTGAGTGTCAATGAACTTCTTTTCAAATAGAGAAACAGAGCTCTAACAACTTGCATGCACTCTCAGAATGGATCTTGTTTTCTTCCTAATTCTTCATTTATTTCTGTAAAGAGTTTCGTCTCCTCCCTCGTCTCGTCTTGAAGTGTGAAATGACTGTTTAAACAAGAAGTGTCTGTTTTAGGTGACACCGGACAGCAGGTTATTTTTATTAACGTGTCAGTATGGGGTCCCGCGCACTGCCTCTCATTCTCCGTAAGTATTTTATTATTTTCTATACCGGGGATGCAAAACTCAGTTCCTGAAGGGCCACAGTCTTGCAGTGTTTCCAGCCTTGTTATCTGTAGAACTGAGTTTGGCTGCCCTTTTCTACACTTTCTTCTGTTTTCTGTTTCATTTACATTACATTTACCAGACGCTTTTATCCAAAGCGACTTACACTGCATTCAAGTAACAGTTTTTACATTTTATCAGCTCTTGCTTTCCCTGGGAATCGAACCCATGATCTTGGCGTTGCTAGCGCCATGCTCTACTATTTAAGCTACAGGAAAGCTGTTTCAAAAATCGTGTATTCAGGTGAAGATCAATCTCAACAGGTTGTGCTGTGTGTAGGAGGGTTTGTGACTTTAGTCTTACTGCTAATTCTATTCTCTAATTCTATTTCTGGCATGTTTTGCCTTTATTGTGACAGGACAGATCAGAATTGACAGGAAGTGAAGTGTGGGGTGGATCAGGAAAGGTCCTCGTGTCAGGATTAGCACAATAACAGCGCTGTATGTTGGCACACTGTCCACAAGGCTATCAGTGCCGACTGCAGATTATATTCTTTATTGTTCAAATTCAATGTGATGACATCTTAAAGTATATGTTAAAATATTTAGACTGCTAAGTCACACTTAAAGGGTTAGTTCACCCAAAAATGAAAATTCTGTCATTCTGCCAAACCCGTAAGACCTTAGTTCATCTTCAGAACACAAATTACGATTTTTGATTAAATCCGAGAACTTTCTGACCCTCAATAGACAGCCAGGGAACTGAGCCGTTCAAGGGCCAAAAACATAGTAAGGAAGCTGTGAGGCTATGAGGATAACCTATGAGGATACTTTTTTGTGCAAAGGAAACAAAAATAACAACGTTATTTAACCTTTATTTCTCTTTTGTGTGAGTCTTTAATGCACATTCAGCGCATGTGCGTGATGCTGCTAAATCAGGAGTCATAGAACCTGCATGCGCTGCACCTTCTTTACAAGCAGAAGAAGATGCACACTGTAGCTACATAAAACAGTATTCATAAACATGTCTGAAGATTTCGACAGAGAGGATGACTTGCAATTTTTTTCCCAGCCTTACTGATTTGAACCAGATTAAACAGACGATAAACTAAGAGAGATGCGTCAGCAGCATCACACGCATGCACTCTCCTGAATAAGCATCAAAGACTGAGACAGAAGTGTCATAGCCAGTGTCTGCTGTGCCCTTGACAGCCACCAGAGGGCACGCTTCTGCATTATTGTTTGTTTTGTTCTGGACTTCAGTTCCCATCACCCCTTGCACCGATTGTCTCATTTCCTCCAGCTGTTTATCATTTACCTATTAGCTCACTGTTATTTATACCATGCTCACTTTGTCCTTGTTGCTGCAGTATTACCTCTGTTTCTTTGTGTTTATAGATTGTTTTGTGGATTACCTCGTGCCAGTGTTTTTGATCTTTGTTTTTGTAAGAATAAAGCTGCACTTGGATCTGCTATTCTGTTTCTCCGAGTCATTCCGTGACAAGAAAATAATAAATTGTTGAATAAAGTCATTATTTTTGTTTTCTTTGCACACAAAGTATTCTCATAGCTTCATAAAATTACGATTGAACCACTGATGTCACATGGACTATTTTAACAATGTTTTTACTATCTTTCTGGGTCTTGAACATGGTAGTTAATGTTGCTGTCTATGCAGGGTTTCGGCTCTTGGATTTCATCTTAATTTGTTTTCCAAAGATGAATGAAGGTCTTACTGGTTTAGAACAACATGATGATGAGTAATTAATGACAGAATTTTTGGGTGAACTATCCGTTTAAAAATGTATGAATTCCATTGCATTAGACACAACATGTCAAACCAAGTGCCAACAAATGTTGCTCAATCTTTTTTGGAACTAACTTGTGTTTTCTGAGACACTTTTTCACTCAGTTTTAACCAGGTTGCTCCAACATCATTTTTAGTGGATTTTTGAAGTCAGTTCTGCTCAGGTTTATAGATCAGAGCTATAGTTCATCAAATTAACATAAACATGTTCCACTAATGCTTGACTATCAGAAAGACTCTGGACTGTGGTTTGAATATTCTTAAATGTAATATATATTATCATGTTTTATTTTGTGAAATGTTTTTTATTGAAAATTGTGATTGTGCTATATTTCATTAAAATAAGGCCACTTGTTTTGATATATTGCAAATATGTATATGTTGTATCAGCCTGTTTACATTGTGAACACTAAAAGCGGTAACCTACAGCAGTTTTCTTTTCTGGTTCACTTTAACTGAACTGAGTTTGGTTCATTTAAAATATATTTCATGTGAAAACACCCTAAGTGTCTAAATTATTTTGGGGCCACTGTAAAGTCATTAATAAGTTGATGTTACCAACGTCAAACAGGACGTGAGGCTGAGTCCATCTCAAACACTTTAACCTCGTTTGTTTAGGAGTTTAGCTTGTTTTGTTCCAGTGAATAATCAGTGGTGAGAAGCGTTAAACCACATTACTGCATGTAACGTGTTTGCAAGTGTCTTAATACAAAAGTAAATTTGGTTTCACTTTATTTTGATGGTCCCTTTAACACATTCTGTTGACTGTAACAAGTAACGTTGCACTTACGTATATACTAACTCTCATTAGTGTGTTAGTACAGTATAAGTAGATCGGTAGGGTTAGGATTAGAATAAGTTGATATGTACTTGCAAAGTTACTTATATTCAGTAGATTATCTGTTGGGAGACTATCACTATAAAGAGTAAGCAGATATTAATCAGACAGCCTACTAATACTCTACTGAGAGTTTGTTGACACGTAAGTGCAAAGTTACTTATTGTCAACAGAATGTTGAAAAGGGACCATCAAAATAAAGTGTTATTGTGAATTATTGTGTAGTATGATATAATTATGTCATAAACCCTATTCGGATGGTATTAGTTTCTCATGGGGACACAAGTTATTTTCACCATTTACAAGGGGTAGTCAGTGATTTTATTGCCATCCGGATCCAGAATGTCATGGTTTTTCTCTCACCACCCGCGTAAAAATCAATTGCCGTCTGAGTCCACATCTCTGAGTTTACAAGATAAAATCGATTTAAAATTCAGTGTTTAATACCTTTTTGACCACTGCCGAACACTGTACGGTAATTGTTGTACTTCACTGTGATTTGCATGCATATTTATTTCTGAAATGCTGTAAAGTATTTACAAAAACTATATTATATAACTGCTCTCTGAAAGCGCGGGGCCCGGTGCGACCACATCAGTTGTACCGACCCTTGCTCCACCAAGAGAAGAAAATCACGTAAAATGTGTATTATATACAGTTATATACATTGCGTATAATTATATACAACAATAATGTGTCTATTTTCCTATTTTTAAACAGGAGATTTAAATGATCAAATATAATAAATAGGATTATATATATTCTAAAATATGCTTTTAGTAAATAAATTCATTTCATTTACAAAAGACAATCTTGTGACTAGCTACGTGAGCAGCACGTGCCCAGGTTCGTAGGATCACAGAACTCGCTTCTCAACTAGGGTTGGGTATCATTTGGGTTTTTTTCGATACCGGCGATGCCAAATCGATACTTTTAAAACAGTACCGGTGCTTAAACGGTGCCTGAACTGATACTTATAAAAAATAAATAAATAAATAAAAATTACCAATTAATAATTGGATTGGCCATTAACACTAAACACATGATGTCTTTTTCATTCATACTGGACACCAGAGGATGCCCTCGCACAGTAAATCCACATATCCAGTCACAGAAGTAGCGGAACTCATGAAGTTCCAGGGATATGGACAAAGGGGCTGTTTCCAGGGACGGTTATAAGGAGTTGGGGGTGGGGGGCCAGTGCCCCCTGTGTCAACAAGTCAGCAAGCTTTTTTATGGCAGTTTTTTAATAGCCATGTATTTTCAAACAGCGGATTTTTGGTTCTGAATTCTTAGACTGCAAATATCTAGGTTTTAAAAATACAGCTTCAAGTTTTCAAGATGAAGAAGAAATTCGTGACATCAAATTCAATATTTAAAATTCAAAGTGCAGAAATTTTGATCATACAGAAAGTAGGTCAGAGGTCATCCACAGGGAAGATTAGATGATCTCCGAAAAGTTGAACGTAGCATTTACTCCGACCGGGAGGGGACATGTTCGGTTCAGTTAAGCTAGTTTTGTCGTGGCCACAACATATTAACTCGTGGGAGCGTGATATGTCGTGGCCACGGGATCATTTTGTCGAAGTAATCCTGGAATCGCCGCACAGCTGCCGCTTTCTCTCGTAGTGGAAGTGTTTTGTGCGGTCTCGGGGCAGACATTGCCATAGTTGCAAACAACAAGGTCACATTTGATTTTACTAAAAATAAACAAAACATAATGCAAATTTAATATATGTGTTATTTGCTATGTATCATAGCGTAGTTTTCATGTCAGACACAGTTAACTATGACATTTTACATGTAATTGTATTTTTACCTGTCAAACCAACTCGTACATGCCTGCTTTGGATTTTTTTTTTAAATTTTGAATTAAGAGATTATTATATTAATTATTAGAAATTATTACATTATTAAATTGTTTTAAACATATAGGCCTAGGCTAACGGACAGTATTGTGCGTGATGTAGACAGCATTCGAACGAAGTTTATCATGAAAAAATTACATAAAGTATATCAATTAAAATATGCCTACAAGAAAACTTAACGTTCTGAATAGTTTTGTAAATAATAGCCTACTGTAAATACCGACATGCCAATAAAGCTTTGATTATGCATGACTTACGGGAATTTTTACTGGAAGTGCAGTTTAAAGGTTGAATTTAACATATATTTAATTTTATTTTGGCTAATTAATAGACTATTATAAATATAGTGTTTTGCTGAGGAATGAATCATTTGCATAAGTAGTATATATGGAGTGCACTATGACAAAAATGATGTGTGGGTGTATGAAAATAGATATTGGATTTAATAAGGACAATAACAGAATAAATAAAACAATTTTAACAGATTATACGAGCATATCACAATGTGTGGTGCCCACACATATATTCTGATGACTGTATCAAAAGGATTTAAATAACAGTCCTAATAATGAACTGGAAATAAAACAATAAATAAATTCTTCTTACACTTTTTCCAAGAGAGAATGATTTCCTCCTTGTGCAAGAATGACCATTCCTCGAATGAGAGGTTTACAAAAAAGTTGTGTTTAGTTTAAGTTGGAAAAGGTCCTCTCTCTCTCTCTCTCTATCGCTGCAGAGTGAGCATGATCGTTCCTGTGTGTGTGTGACGCAGGCCCCCCACCATTCCCGTTATTTCGGTCCATTGTGGGCGAGAAAGCTGATAAGCTTTGCAAACATTTTAAAAATTAGATGTATAACCATACTTTAATGTTTAAATAATTACCTATACGTCTAAAGTCCTTATACTTTAACTTATTTCACATCAAACGATTATTTAAAAGTTTCTTATTTTATTCATGATCTTTCAAAAAAAAACCTAGTAACATTTCAGTTGTCTTACAGCGGCACGATGGTTTGGTGGTTAGCGTTGGTATGGAGTGGTGCAGATGATCATGTACTGTATCTTCAAATTAAAAACAGACCGCCATGGTGTATCAATTCTTCCAACAAGCAACTTCTTATTAAAGACCAAAACACAGACTTCATAAAGTTTTTTACCTTCACATGACAAGAAATCTAACAACAAAGATTCACATGGTTTTAAAAGAAAACTTGTATTATCATCAATAATGGGTTGCACAAATAAACAGGGAAAAAGATCCCCAATATCAGGAACATTAACTCCTGTAAAAAAGTCTTCCAACATATGTTCATCTTCAACTGTAAAACATGGTTAAAAATTGTTTGAACAGGCGAACAGATCTAATTCCCAAATGCTTGGAAGTTGCCTCCACATTCTCAAATTGAGGTCCAGGTAAAGTCAATAAATGTCCCAAAGTAAAAACCCTGGATTCCCGAAGAGAAGTACTGAACCTGGATAAGTTACAGTGTGAAGTAATATCCAAGCGGGCTCCGAATATCAGTGGCTCCTGTAGTAGCCAGTGAAGAGAAAAAGAGTTCTCAGTCTTTTGGACACGAAAAAGGCTCCACACTTTAAAGAGATTCCGATAAAAGACAGGCAGTTCTGATAAATCCAACTTGGTAGGATCCATTAAAAAGAGTACGCAGAATCATGCAGCTAACCGCACGCCAGCTACAATCTGTTGAACCATCCAAAAATCTTTGTAAAAAACGTAAACGAAAAGCAGCAATCCTACATTGCATGTGAATTAAACCTTGTCCACCTTCTTCTCTTGGGAGGTATAAACTACTCTGTGAGACCCAATGTAGTTTATCCCCAAAAAAATTAACAATAGCAGCTTGAACTGGATAAGTTACCCCTCTATTCATCACGTTACACTGGCTACCAATAGCCGCTCGCATCAAATTCAAGGTACTAATGTTTGCCTACAAGACAACAACTAGGACTGCACCAATATATCTAAACTCACTAGTTCAAACTTATGCACCCTCCAGAAGCTTTTGTTCTGCAAGTGAACGACGCCTTGTGGTGCCATCACAAAGAGGTACCAAATCCCTCTCACGGACCTTTTCCTGGACTGTGCCCAGCTGGTGGAATGACCTCCCAATCACAATTCGAACAGCTGAATCTTTATCCATTTTCAAGAAACATCTAAAGACGCATCTTTTTCGCCCGCACCTGACCAAGTAATACTAACACTTACCTATTCTATCTACTTAAAAAAAAAAAAAACCCTAGCTACGTGTACTGTGCTTGGCTAACTGAAACTTGTCATGGCACTTGTATACTGCTGCACTCTCGATGGTCTCATTGCTTCTATTGTTCTCATATTGTACGTCGCTTTGGATAAAAGCATCTGCTAAATGATTAAATGTAAATGTAAATCAGCATAGACTGACAACCGAACATTATTATTACAATTTGGTAAACACAAGCCACATACATTTATTCTTATTTGTTGAAGTAGTGGCTCAATAGTCAATGAGTACAATATTCCAGACAAGGAACTACCTTGTCGGATACCCCTAAGAACCCGAAATGGAGCACATAAGCCACCATTAATTTTCAGTGCACTCTCAACTTCACAATAGAGTACTCTGATCATATCTACAAATTCTTTGCAGAAACCAAAAGCTGCTAAAGTGTTCCACAAATAAGAATGCTCAACCCGATCAAAAGCCTTCTCTTGATCTAAAGATAACAAACCACAGTCTAAGTTTAACAATTTAGAAACACAAAAAATATCTCGAATTAAAGAAACATTATCAAAAATAGATCTACCGGGGACACAATATGTTTGGTCCGGATGGATGACCTGATCCAACACCCCAGCCAATCTAGTAGCCAAAACTTTGGAAAGCAGTTTGTAATCGCTGCAACGAAGCGAGACAGGGCGCCAGTTCTTAATATCAGTAAGGTCCCCTTTTTTTGTAATAAGGGTGATAACCGCTCTCCGGCAACTCAGAGGCAACCTGCCCTCTGTCAAGCTGGCACTGAGTACCTCAAGCAGATCCTCTCCCAGCTCCAACCAAAAAGCCTTATAGAAGTCAACTGGGAGGCCATCCACTCCTGGTGCCCTCCCAGACTCCATGCTCTGCAGGGCCTTAAAAAGCTCTCCCAGGGTCAACACTCCTGAAAGATCAACGCTAGCCTCCTCTGAGACTTTAGGTAAGTTGTCAAAAAAGACACTTTCCACAGAACGCCCTGAATCAAGCTCACTTCTGTACAGATTTTGATAAAAAATAACTGCTCTCCTACGGATATCGGTGGCGTCTGACAACAACGTTCTGTCCTCAGAGCGAAGTGCATAAATAAAATGCTTCTGCCCATTCTTTTTTTCCATGCTGAAAAAGTATTTGGATGGTACATCCATCTGATCAATGCTTTGGAAGCGTGAACGGACCAAAGCCCCCTGTACTCTGTACCCCAGTAAATCTGCCAACTGTGCCTTTTTCTTAGAGCAGGCTTCCATATATTGAATTTCACCAGTAGATTGAGCCAATTTTTGAGATTCAAGTATTTCTTTTTCCAAATGCTCTAAAGACCGAGTCAACTCTTTAGTAACATTGTGAGTGTACTGTTGTGTAAATTGCTTTATTTGGACCTTTCCAAAGTCCCACCACTGTTGTAATGAATGAAATGAACACTTCATTGTTTTATGAACGTCCCAAAAGGATTTAAAAGATTCCTTAAAAAAATTATAATTTAACAAATTGGTGTTAAAGTGCCAATAAAAGTGCCAATATATAAATGCTTCCTTCCTTCCTTCCAATATGCACTCTTAGGTTTTATTGAACTTAAAATACATTTACAATGCACCATACTATGATCTGAAAAACTCACTGGCGTAATATAACACTTATTAAAAATGTTAAGATGATAGTTAAAGCTGTAAAATCTATCCAGTCTGGCCAAAGATATAACATTATCACGTGTATGAGCCCAGGTATACTACCTTTCATTGCCATTTAAAGATCTCCAAATATCACATAATTCATATTTTTTAATAAAATTAATAAGACGGGTACGTGAAGCTGGATGAGGCTCAATATGATTCCTATCTAGATTGAGCTCAGTACAATTGAAATCACCACCTAAGAACAAGAAATCTTCAGGGCTACGGTTTTGTAAGTTTGAACACAGTGTGTCTAAAAAAACTAATCTTTCAACTGGTGCAGTTGGAACATACACACAGATAAAAGTAAACACATAAGACAACTGAAATGTTACTAGGTTTATTTTTTTTAAAACATTAAATTTTGAAGATCATGTATAAAATAAGAAACTTTTAAACAATTGTTTGATGTGAAATAAGTTAAAATATAAGGACTTTAGACGTATAGGTAATTATTTAAACGTTAAAGTATGGTTATACATCTAATTTTTTAAATGTTTGCAAAGCTTATCAGCTTTCTCGCCCACAATGGACCGAAATAACGGGAGTGGTGGGGGGCCGGCGTCACACACACACAGGAACGATCATGCTCACTCTGCAGAGATAGAGAGAGAGAGGACCTTTTCCAACTTAAACTAAACACAACTTTTTTGTAAACCTCTCATTCGAAGAATGGTCATTCTTGCACAAGGAGGAAATCATTCTCTCTTGGAAAAAGTGTAAGAAGAATTTATTTATTGTTTTATTTCCAGTTCATTATTAGGACTGTTATTTAAATCATTTTTATACAGTCATCAGAATATATGTGTGGGCACCGCACATTGTGATTTGCTCATATAATCTGTTAAAATTGTTTTATTTATTCTGTTATTGTCCTTATTAAATCCAATATCTATTTTCATACACCCACACAGAGAGAGCCCATAACACACCATGCCTTGGAACGCAACCGGCCACGTGGTCCGCAGATGGGCAATTTCACACATTCCAATCCTCACATCTGGATCTCATTAACGGGTCAAGGGGTCAACACGATGTGGGTGGTCGCAATGTGGGTGGGCAGTGTGGGGGAGGGGGAAAGCCATAAATCAATTTTTGTCATAGCGTACTCCATATATACTACTTGCGTAGTTTCATTTGTAAATGAAAACACAACACGCTTATTGTCGCATACGGGCGTAAATTCAATATTAGTACTCAATTTAAGCTTGTAGAATTTAAAGTTTGAACTTATATGTATATTTTACTTGGAATTGTTTGTTATTTTTACAAAGATTGTTTAAGTAAATATCAACGTCATGATCCCCTTGTTCCCATCATGCACTTGTGCATTAATAATTAATAAGGTAAATTTGTCTTTGCTGTTTTCGAGGTGTATTTACACTGTTTTTTTACATTGCTTTTGTTGTTAGGTTAAGTAACTGGTTTCACTTTATTTTGATGATCCCTTTAACACATTCTATTGACTATAAGTGTCACGGTCCTGCTGGAGCCAGGGAAACGCGGGGACCAGGAGTTTCTTCCAAACATAGACTTTATTTTGGAATTGCAGGAACACAGGAATGCAGGACACACAATTAATCACGGGAACAGGAACAAACCAAATATGGGCACGAGAGGAGGGGAAACACAAGACAGGACTGACATTACTCCCCCCTCCCACAAGGCGCGTCTGGAGGCTTCTAGGGACCAGGAGACACAGACGGCCTCCAGGGCGGCGCCCGTTCCAGGAGCCATGGCGGATCAGGGGAGTCCGGCGGCCATGGCGGATCAGGGGAATCGGATGCCATGGCGGATCAGGGGAGTACGGCGGCCATGGCGGATCTGCCTCCGAGACCTTGGCCCCAGCCCCCACCTCGGCCTCTCTGGCAGGAGCCCTACTACCCCCCCCCAAAATTTTCCTGGGGAAATTAGAGGTGGTCTTGGGCTGGGGTTCAGGGGAAGTGGATTCTTGGGAGTGCCTTCGTGGCGGCGCGAACTTTTAGAAGTTTAGATGGAATCGGGTCTAACATACATGTTGTTGGTTTAGAAATACCTCCAGTTTAGTTTTCCTCCAGCTGCGCTCCATTTTCTGGGCTGCTCTCTTTAGGGCGCGAGTGTGCTCATTATACCATGGTGTTGGACTCTTATCCTTAATCTTCTTTAAGCGTAAAGGAGCTGAGATAAGTCAGGAAGATTATTTATAAAGCAGTCTTTTGTGGCAGAGGTAATGGTTCTACCATATTTGTAACAAGGAGTTGGCTTTACAGCTTTAGCTATATGGAATATACAGGAGACTAGATAATGATCTGAGATATCATCGCTCTGCTGCCAAAATTCAATGCCACTGACATCAATTCCATGTGACAGTATTAAATCTAGAGTATGATTTCGACAATGAGTAGGTCCTGACACGTGTTGTTTAACACCAATAGAGTTTATAATGTCTATAAATGCTGATCCCAACGAATCTTTTTCATTATCAACATGGATATTAATATCACCAACAATTAGGACTTTATCTGCAGTCAGCACTAACTCCGATAGAAAATCAGAAAATTCTTTAATAAAGTCTGTATGGTGCCCTGGTGGCCTGTATACAGTAGCCAGTACAAACATCACAGGGGATTTATCATTAATACTTGTTTCTTTGGATAATGTTATATGAAGCACCATTACTTCGAACAAATTATACTTGAAACCTGACCTCTGAGAGATGCTGAAAATATTGCTATAAATTGTAGCAACACCTCCCCCTTTACCTTTTGGACACGGTTCATGTTTGTAACAGTAATCTTGGGGTGTAGACTCGTTTAAAGTAATGTAATCATCTGGTTTTAGCCAGGTTTCTGTCAAACAAAGCACATCTAGTTTATGGTCAGTGAACATATCATTTACAAAAAGTGCTTTTGAAGAAAGGGATCTAATATTCAATAAGCCAAGCTTTATCATGTGTTTATCTGTATTATATCGTTTTTTTATTTGTTGAACATCAATTAAATTGTTACTATTACTTTGGTTTGGATGTTTTCTATATTTTCTAGTTCGGGGAACAGACACAGTCTCTATAGTGTGATATCTAGGTGAAAAAATTTTCTATGTGCTGAGAGTTAACTGACTTCTGTGACATGAGGCGGCTTAGCCAGTCTGTCTGCTTCCTGACCTGGGCCCCAGTTAGTCAAGTACGAACTCTAAGACTATGTGCCACATTTCTAGAGAGAAGAGCGGCACCACCCCAGGAGGGATGAACAACATCTCTTTTCAACAGGTCAGGTCCATTATCGCGGGAAGTAGGGGTGCTGCAGCACCCCCTGGCGTGTAGCCCAAAAAAAATTGGGGGTGCTGGGGGTGCGGTGTTAAAAATAAATAAATTAAAATTTTGTAACAAAAAATAAATAAAACTAATTTTATTAATGTGTATATTCATTTAAATTAATAATAAAAAAGAAGCCTAGCCTACAATGACAATAAGCAACAGTAAAACATGAATTAAGTTGAATCAAACTGATTGTGAAAGTCGTTTCAACTTAAACTGACTTAGGAAGTCGTTTGTTGCCGTGACTTTTTGATCATATTATTACCTGTGACATGTCTGTGCCGTACCCAAATTAATGAGAATTAACGACAATTTCTACAACCATAGCAATGATACAGCAGAGAAAGATCGAGAGCGTCTATTTATCTCGAGCGTCTAAGTCTCCCTCCACCCTGAGCGTCTAAGTCTCCCTCCACCCATCCTCACCACTTTCTACAGGGGCACCATTGAGAGTGTGCTGACCAGCTGCATCACTGTCTGGTACGGGAACTGTACTGCAGCAGACCGCAAGACCCTACAACGGACAGTGAACACCGCTGCAAGGATCATCGGTGCCCCTCTCCCCTCCATCCTGGATATTTTCCTCACACGATGCTCCAGCAAAGCCAATAGTATCGTGAAGGACTCCACACACCCTCCCACAGTCTCTTCCAGCTCCTACCATCAGGAAGGCGGTGCCGGAGCATCAGAGCCCGCTCTGCCAGACTGCTCAACAGCTTTTTCCCCAGGCTGTGAGAGCCCTGAACTCAAATCACCCGCCCTCTCTGAACCCCCATACAAACCCCTACCTCCTGTAACATGTAACGTGCAATTCAAGTGTGCTACACACAGGTGAGTGGGCCTGTACAAACCACCTGTAGTAGCACACTCTCCTCCTCTATGCGCACTAGTCACTTTTCACACACACTGCTGTGTGTACACAAATCCCACAAAAGAACTCCGTAATATATGTATGTTTACATGCTCATGCACTACAAATCATCCTGCACTGTTCCCCAGCCAGCTGCTTGAACTCAATGTTTCTCCTTGCACATGTACAGTACTTATCTGAAGCATTCGTATAGTTTGTATAGTTTGTATTTTTAGTTTGTATAGGTACTTTTTTATAGATAGTATATTTATATTTATAGTCAAATCTATCAGAAGGATAGTTGTGTATAGGTTTATATTGTCTTACTCCATTGTTGTATGCCTGTATTTATGTAGCACCGTGGTCCTGTGAGGCACGACATTTCGTTCCACTGTATGCCCCCGCATGTAGCGGAATGACAATAAAGCTCAACTTGACTTGAATTGACTTGATCTCAGCAGCAATCTCGCATTCTTCCCTATTCTTCGAACAAAATTATTGCTTAAGGTTGATTCAGTATTACTCTTAATGAAAAAATAAAATAAAATAAATAAATCCCACACATAACATCAGCAATAGGCTACTACAATGACAAAGTAGCTTATATTAAACATAAAACTTTAATTAACAGAACGAATAAAGACATATCCACGTTGTAACAAATAAATAAAAGGCTTTTGGATTTTCCAATTCAAATGAATGCTTAGTTTGGCTCATTATTATTATTATTAATAATAATAATAATAAAAATAAAGGCTATACAACAACAGTACAATGACAAATTCACTTAAACTTTGAACTTTTATTAACAATATGAATAAGGGAAATCTGTTTTACCCGCATTGTACACAAATAAATAAACGGTCTTTGGATTTCCCCTTTCTTTAAAATGATCGTTTGTGGTTCATTATTAGCCTTAATTAAAACACATCAGCCATAAAATAATACAATGGCAAATTCGCATAGGCCTGTATTAAACATGTAACTTTTATTAACAAAATGAATAAGACGGATATAGCATTTGTAACCCAAATAAGTAAGGTATTTTCCCTCTTTAAAAAAAAAAAAAAATGCTTAGTTTGTGGTTCATTGTTTTATTTATTTATTTATTTTTAATGAAAACGCAGCAACAATAAAGACAATGCCGCTTATATTAAACGAAGAAATGAAACTTTTATTAACAAAAGTTGCACTTTTGGATCATAGTGTCTCGCATCACTCTCGTCACGTAAACACAAACCCACCCCCACCCCTTATTTCACAGCACCCGTAGTTCGTATTTTGCGGGCACCACTTAGACATCCAGCCATTGAGTGAAGACAGTCTGTTATGAATCTCATCGCCACGGTAAGCAGGGAGCGGACCAGAGCATATTACAGTGTCGTACTAGCAAGTTCACACACCTCTTTAACATTATTTTTAGTGATCTCCGACTGGCGAAGTCGAGCATCATTAGCGCCGACGTGGATAACAATCTTACTGAATTTACGTTTAGCATTAGTCAGCACTTTTAAATTTGCCAAGATGTCAGGCGCTCTGGCTCCTGGTAAACAATGGACTATGGTGGCTGGTGTCTCTATTTTCGAGCCTGTCCTCCAACAAAAAACGACCCTATAGGTCGTTTGTGCAAGCTCCTTATTACGACCTATATTTACGTTTTAAAGTTAAGCGCCCTCTAGCATGCGTAAAAATAATGACAGTCTCGTCATGAAATGACGTATGACTGTCATTACCAATCAAAATGCGTGTTTATTTAAATGCAATGTGTGGACTTTTTACTCCGATCTTACAGTAATTCGTACATATTTTACTAGGTGGCTAATTCGCACGAATGACCACACCTAACCCTCCTTACAGAAATCATGCAAAATCATGATTTTTAGTGCACATTTTATGAGCGTGTGCGTTCTCTGGGATCGAACCCATGATCGCATGATCACGTAATTACATATCGTCGTATAACGCAATGCTCTACCAACCGAGCTACGCGAAACCCAAACTATAACGCAGATAAAAGAGTACAAAACATTAATATGAAAATGTCCTGTTGCCGATAGGGGCGCAATTGTAGTATACGCTCTGATGGGTCGTATTTCAGGGATTTGGACAAACGACCTATACGGGCGTATTGGTTGGAGGACAGGTTGCTATTTTCACGTTCCGTACAATAGAATCGCCAATAACTAGAGCACTTTCATCAGGTTTCTCAGTGGGTGCTTCACTGAGTGGGGAGAACCTGTTTGATGTTCTGATCGGAACGGAAGAGTGGTGTTTTGACCCGCGACTAGGTGACCTCACAGTCACCCAGTTGCCCTGCTGCACGGGCTCAACCAAAACCGAACAATGTACAGGACTCCCTGAGCTAGTCGCATCCAAAGCAGTATCTACAGCCCTCACATTCTTACTATCCTCAACTAAAGTCTGGATGCGTGTCTCTAGTTCTAAAACCTTCTCTGTCAGCCTAACTATTTCCCTGCATTTATCACATGTGAATCCCTCGCTGCTGACAGAGACAGATAAACTGTACATGTGGCAAACAGTGCAAACAACAATAGCAGGAGAAGAAGCCATTACTCACCGTGATTGATGAATGATACCAACTTAACTTACCACTTACCACTGTTGTTTGATGAGCTCATGAAAAATGGAGTGAGAAAAAAAAAAAGAAAACAATAATAGGCGCAAAAATAGAAAAGCAAATGGAACCGCGAGTGACAAGCTAACGGGCTAACAAGCTGCACTCACGGTTTTAAAAGCGAACTATCAAATTAGTTAGATTAGTTTGAAAGATAACACCAGAAATATGGTGGAAATTAAGTTATATATTATCACTTTAGACAAAAGGGAGTGAAAGTAAGGTAGAGATTCAATAAAAAGCAAAGGTACACGGAGCTACAATCACAAAATCTCTCAGCAGCACAACAGACTGAAGCAATCGATCCAATTATTCAGAAATTGAATTTGAATTACCAAGTAATCAGGTCTCTGTGTTCATTCAGTTAATAACTATATTGAGTCAACATATTACCTTAAAATGAATAATGAGCAGTCTACTTGCTTACATACATGATTGTAACTTAACCACATGCTTTATAGGCATTTTTTTTCAGTGCTATGTTGTTTGAGTAAAGTTTACAAACCATGGCTGAGTGAAATGTACTTGAGTATTGCAGCGTAAAATAATTAAGTAGAAATTACTCATCAAATTCTACCTGGACACGTTAAATTTATTTATTTCTTTTGCTAATTTTAGAAAGCTTAGTTAAGTAGATTTTACTTAAAAAAATATATGTGCAAAAACTTGCAAAATAAAAATTAAGTAAATTTAACTTCTTGTTTTTTTTCAGTGTACAGTATTTGCAAAATATGGTAGCATATTAATAATACTAGCATAATTATACAGAATTAGGTAAAGCTCTACACGAATTGAAAGGGAAATAAGCATATATAACAATAAATATAAAAATATAGCCCTAACCAGTTAATATAATAATATAATTATAATATTATTATTAGCCTATACAGTTTTATAATAATAATAAACAAATATTAAATAAAAAGACACAATCAGTTAACGGACTTACAAGACTGTGGGATGGAGAAAAATGTTTTATCCATCTCTGATAATCTAGGTTGCTATGGTCAAGCAGGTTTGTTTAAGCATTAAACTCGTGGCCACGAGAAATGGATGTTGTTCCCTCACAAAATGATCCCATGGCCACGACATATTATCACGCTCCCATGAGTTAATATGTCATGACCACAACAAAACCAGCTTAATTGAACCGAACATGTTCCCTCCTGGTTGCAGTATGCTTCGTTCGAATTTTCGAACATTAGAACAGATCATCTACTCTTCCCTGTGGATGACTTCTGACCTCAGTGGATGTAAATAAGAGATTCATTCACAGTGTAAACAGCACAAACTCAGAGTTTTTGAGAGTGCTTGAACTCGCTGGACTGAAGCGAAAATGTTCTTTGATAAATGTTCTTTGCTCTGTACAATATTCTTTTTTTTTCTTTACAATGAAAGTGTTATAGGCAAATTAGAAACTTGCAATGTTTTTATTAAATTCACATTAAATACAAAGTCAGTCGTACTAAAATATGTTATGGCATGACACCCATATCTGGTTCTTAAGTAAAAAGACAGTTTTTTTTATGCAAAGTTAATAGATTACAGTACTTTGTCCATCACCAGTAGATCAACTAACAATCTATAAAGGTGCAAAATGCATTTACTTACACATATTTGAGAGGCGAGATATTTCATTATATAGTTTGGGAATGTCTCGAATACAAATAATAAATAAATAAACATGAACATATATCAGTTATACAGTGGTATCGTTGCTGCTGTGTGTCACATGACACGCGACCCCCCCCCCCCCTCTCACTCGTGCCCCCTCAAAAATAATGAGTGCATGATGCCCCTGACACTACAATACAATTATTTGTCAAATAAATGAAACATGATGAAACATTCAAGTTGAAATTGTTATAGCTTATTCTAGAGATTGCAGTGATACTTGACTTAGTGAAAAATGATTAAAATTAATAATAATAATATCAAAGTTGAATGAAACAGCATCATATCTGTGTTTCTTCTGCTTTTAGTGCTGATGTCCTTCATCCACGCTGGACTCACTCAAGGTACTGTGCCATACTGCAGTACTATTAACAAATGAGAAGTGTTTTGTAGTTCTTTGATGTTTATTTGCCCAGAATGCAGTGTTTTTCTCACGAAAAGGTTTTGAGTTCATAACAGTGATTGATACAATGATACTGTAGGCGATCATTATTTACTCATATGTGTATCAATACAGAGAGACCAAAACCTGTATTGAAGGTGACTCCAGATCAGCGTGTGTTCAGCAGAGAGACAGTCACTCTCACATGTGACGTACAGGGAGCAGGAAACAATCAGTGGACATATAGCTGGTTTAAACATGGAAACACTCGCAATCCATACAGAACAACAACAGCAGAGTACAGTTTCACAGCTTATGTGTCTGATAGCGGTGAATACAGATGTCAAAGATGTCAAAGTTCGCATCTGTTTAATGCTCATTTAAATCATTATTTGTTGCTCCAGGGTGCATAAGTTTAGCATTGTAGCTCTGACTGATTTAACTGAACTGAATATATGTAGAAAAATATTTGCTAAAATAATTACATTAACAGCAACACTGAAATAACAGCATACAGTTTATCTGTCAATCAGATACATGTGAAAGTTGTACTTTTTTAAACCCAATCATTATAAAAAGGGAAAGGAAAGGGAAAGGGAAGTGATGCGTGGCCAAGTATGGTGACCCATACTCAGAATTTGTGCTCTGCATTTAACCGATCCAAGTGCACACACACACACACACACACACACACACACACACACACACACACACCGGAGCAGTGGGCAGCCAATGGTGCGGCGCCCGGGGAGCAGTTGGGAGTTCAGTGCCTTCCTCAAGGGTCTCACCTGAGTCGTGTAGGGTGGAGAGAGCGCTGGTTATTCACTCCCCCCACCATATAATTATGCAGTTATATGTTATAAATTGTCCAGTATAAATTAATATATTATGAATAGTGCAATGAAAATTTCAATCAATAAAAACATGCATCTTAGAAAAAGAACAAATTGGGCCATTTCTTTCTTTGACTCTTTCTTTTTTTAATTTAGTTGTTTAAGTGCATGCTATTCTAGAGTCGCCCATCCATTGAAGCCCTGCAGTTGTCACGGTGCACACAGCAGGGAGGAACGACGAGCACTCAAACGAGGATAAACTTCCAAATAATAGTCTTTAATGGGGACATCAGGACAGGACAGGGCAAGACAAGGCAAGGCTGAGACAGACAGGAACACCGGGAAGTAACGAGTAGACCAGACGAAAACTAACTAAACAGGCAGGAACTAAATACACATGACAATCACTGATAATTACTAAAACACAGCTGGACAAGACTTAACTAATAATCACACTTAACAAGGACAGGAACAAGACCAAATGTGGAAACAAGAGGCGGGAACACAAGACACACACGACAGAGGACGTGACAGTAGTCTATGATTGCTGTTATTAATGCTGTCATCACATGTTCTAGTCACTGTTCTGTTCAAATGCAGAAATGCATAAGATGTTTAAAGGATGTAAATCCTTATCAGTGATTTTGATACTGTTTTAGTAATCTAGTTAGTAATCTAGTTACACTATCCACAGAATACACTAGTTACACCCCCTCCTGGGGTGTTCAACCCTCCTGGGGTGGTGCCGCTCTTCTCTCTAGAAATATGGCACATAGTCTTAGAGTTCGTATTTGTCTAACTGGAGCCCAGGTCAGGAAGCAGACAGACTGGCTAAACCGACCGTCTGCTAGCCCCCTCACATCACAGAAGTCAGTTAATTCTCAACACATAGAGACTCTTTCACCTACATATAACACTATAGAGACTGTATCTGTTCCCCGAACTAGAAAATACAGAAAACATCCAATATGTTCAACAAATAAAAAACAGATATAATACAGATAAACACATGATAACTGTCATGATCCGGTCCAGGATCATTCACCCATCAACCACTAGATGTCACCCATTCATCATTTGGACACGAGCACTACACTGACTGTTGCATCACACGGACTACATTTCCCATCAGTCACTGCATTACACGATCACCTGATCTCACAGTCACAGCTGCTTCCCATCAGCAATCACACCTGCACCTCATTTACAGACTTGCATATAAGCCACTCACACCTTCAGTTCGGCGCGAAGTCTTGTTTAGCCCAGTCTGACATTTCCGAGTGTTTTCCTTGTGTTTGTGCCGTGTATTATCTTGGACTGTTTGTACTCCTTGTGATTCCCTGCCGCCTGCCCCTTTGACCTTTGCTCTTGTTTCTCGACCTTGTTTATGCTGATTGCTGCCTGCCCCGACCTCTGCCTGGAATACATCTATGTCTCTGGATTATCTGTGTTATCCCTGACGCTGGTGATTGATCATTGTTTTGGTGACCTTGAACTAATAAAAACTGCAAATGGATCCGCTCGCCTTTGACTCCTCATTACAATAACGCTTGGCTTATTGAATATTAGATCCCTTTCTACACAATCCCCTTGTTTAACGATAGTTAAAAACCTAGTTAGTATGTTTGAGTAAAGTTTGACTTTTTCACGTTGATCTAAATCGGTTCTGAGTAAAATATTTCTTATGGTCGTATCCAAATCGTTCTCTACAACCTGTTGAATGTTCTCGCGAGGGATTCCGGATTTCAGCATATCCAGCTGGTTCTGGGGAACAAGATAAATTTTCTCAGAGTACTCCATGTTCAACCCTGTCTAGACGCTATTAAGCTAGAAATGAAGCGGTAGAAGAAATCCACCGGTCTGGTTGAAAACGCGTTTCTTGGCGGTTATACCAATTTTCTTATCGGCAAGAAATTTAATTTCCGATTTTCTCCTTATTAGTTTTTGGTACTGCTGTCGGTTGATCGGAATCGTAGCATAAAGGATGTTTAGCGCTACTTCGCAGAGTGCTAAAATGAGCCTCGCTTTATGTAACATCTTTAACAGAGGTAGGTATTTACAGAGTTTGGCGGCCATGATCACTTTCTTTTTTTCTGAAGGTAGACCACTTGGCGATCGGAAAGCAGCCCCGTTCTGAGCCGGTACTGTTCGGGCGTTTTCGCTTTATAGTCTATCATGAGGTATCCGTAAGGTTGGCTGGTAGCGTCTTGATAACACTCCATAAAGTATTTTGCATTGGTCGGAAACATTTGCCTCCCGAGCACCATGACTTGATTAGCATCCCGGGGGTTTTTAAACAAGATTAAATAATTTGTGTTCAAGCTAATGGTTCTGCTCGATTTACCTTGAGCGAATAAATTCTGTTCGATATAAATAGCGCTGAGATTACGATGGTGTACAAACTGTGTGAAGACTTTTTGGACTTGTGCGTTCCCGCTGGCTTCGCTCATCATGTCATCCAAAATCAGAAGATTAGCTTTGTTGACGGGAAGTAAATGATCATCATTCAGAGACGTGGGTATTCCTTCAACAAATTTAATGTTAGGATGAATTTCACCGTGATTTTTGAATGTTTCTAACGCGCCTGCGCTCATCCTGTAAAAAAACTACGATTTTGATGTCTAGTAGGCTTTCAAACCTCGCTATATCGTGAAGACCGATCTTGTCTTGGATCGAAAAACCTGCATCGGTGTGGATGACTGTCGCCCGACTTTCTAATTCACTCTCGGGTAATTGCGGCTCGAGAAATCGTGCGAGACATAAATTATTAGCGGAATTCAGGGGTACGAATAAGCTGGACTTTTTTATTTTAATCACCTGCTGTAATGGGACGTCTGTGAGTTTACGACGATGTCCCCCTCCTTGTCTGTTCATGGCCACATCGACTTCGATCTCGACAGAGTCGTCGGACAATAACTGATCGTCGCTCTGTAAAATTTTCTCAATTTGTTCGGTAAAGAGATTAACGTCGTAATTATTGCCGGGTGTTAAAACGACGTTAACGGGGATCTTCAGACTTTCACCAATCATCGTCATATTAATAACGCTAGAGTCACCGCCGAGACGTCTGGCAAAAGACACTATTTCCTCAATTTTTTTGTGCAATAAAATGTGATAAGATACTAAATCCGTAGCCCTTATTTCACGCATATTCATAGTCCTTCGCAATTCCACGCTGTTAAATCGCGGCCTAGGTATTACGTGATACCCGTTTGCGATCCCCCCGTGTCGTCTCAGAGCATCAACGTTCAATTGACTCGGCTCTGTTGCATCTGAAGGATACGGAGCATAGTCATTAGGCGTAGCGTCAGTCGATGGCTGTGCGTCGCGGGAAGTTGACGGTCGCTCTGTGTCATTATCACCTGTGGGGGGAGCTGATGGATGCGTAGCGCCTTCGGACGTACCGCCGCTCTGTACGTCGCTTCCCCGTGACCGTTGGTCATGGCTATTTATCATGGTCTGCAAAAGTTTGCAAACATCAGCGTTTAGATATTGTTCAATTTCCGATTCTAATCGTTGGAAATCATTTTGAGTCTGATCATAATTAACTGTCATTTCTGCAGAATTTGGATAGTAATCTAACAATCGTTGTAATATATCACACAAGTTATGGGACCTCTCTGTGCGCATTTCGATGGCATTCTGCAGTAGGTCTGAGAGAGATTGGTCTGAATGACAACTATGAACATTTTCAGCATCCATTTTTAATTTTATTTAGATACAACAAAAGTGATCAATTGAGTAATACAAAATATAATAATGTTAACAAATAGAGAAACAAACCTATTAAGACACACTGTGGGAAATCAGAACAAGGAAAACTCTGCATCAAAAACATTTGCGACTCATCATCTATCTCGGTGTAGAGTATCATTAAGGCTAGAGAGAAGACTCACGATCAAGCGTCTTTCCCTTAATTGTTCGAGTAAATTGTCGTGAACGACACCAAAATTTTCAGCCACCCCTGTTTGCAAACTGCGCAAACGATTCTCTGATGATTGATGCTGCTGATTTAAAACACCTTGTTGCTCGTGAGCCCTCGCATCCTGAGCATCCATTCGATTAAGAAGTTCGTTGAAGAATGCGTCCTGTCTGTTAATCAATTCTTCGCGCAAAGCGTCAATTCTTTCAACAATTTGCACACCGTTCTGACGATCCTCCAGCAGCGATTCAGTTTCCTCGGCAGGATCTTGAAATGCAAATGGGGTATGTCTGCCTCCACGCGGTGGTAATTCGTCACTACCTTCGCTGCTCCAACTGGCTCTTTCCCATTCGTTCAGCTGCGTATCGGTCCAACGTTGGACGTTATTCATACGCTCTCGTCTGTAGAACAAAAGAGTCAAAATTAAAGTCGGTCGTCTAGAACAGGGTCATGTCTGTGCTGCGAACTAAAAATATTGTGTAGTTAATCTCACCGTCGACTGCTTCTTCAACCGTTCTGGTCGGAGCCACGATCGCGACTTGTCTTTTCTTTCTCTCGGGAGCGACCGGTGACGCGTCAGCCTCTCTCGGACGCTTCTGTGTATCCGTGTTGCTCGGACCGGGTGAATGTTCCTCCTCCTCGTCCTCCTCAGTTAGATCGATAATCGCGTCTTGCCCTGGCAGCTCTGCAAAAATAATTAAAGATGTGTTATAAATTATTAGATAAAATATATTAGCGATAAAGAATAGGACGTAAAATATGAATGTGTTCACCGTCTGTGTCTCTTACAGCGTTATCAACTGTCTCTTTCGCTGCAAATAAAAGATAATATCTCAATCATAATTAATAAAACGTCTATGAATATCAGAAAAAGTAATAAACGTACGTTCTTACCAAATAAATCAATTTGCTCAAAAGACAGCTCTTCCATTGAAATCAGACCGCTAGCGCCTAGGAAAAGCAGAAGAGAGGATGGTTATGAAATATGATAAGTTATGCGATAAAATTTCGCTATATCACTAAATAATTACCTTCTAATTTCACCTATCAACGGCAGATGGTAGTGCGACGCTAACACGGAACAAACAAACAATCATCATAAATTATGCCAGTGATTAAAAAATATTAAATTTAGCAATAGATAATATTATTTAAGCGCTTTAATGTAAACGTGTAAAAATTAGTGTTGATTTGTCTATAATGGAATAAAACATAAATTTACCGCTAACGTCTATTGATTTAAACTGGCATTCTATAAGGAAACAACAACACGCAAAATAATGAATGTGACAAATAATGAAAGTTGAAAATTTCCACCCCCCACCCGAGCCTGGAATCAAACCCCCATGCCTAAGCACACACTTCTCCATAGCTATGCTCGCTACCCCTAGACCACATAGCTTGTTGAAAAAGTGATTGAAATAAACAATGGTTGAGAGTTACAAACACGAACAATTAAAAATAAAAACTTAGCCATGAAAAGTTTAAAAAGCATCAACATCATAGCACAAACAAATTTTAAAAACTTGGAAACCATTAAAGGTTTAAAAGCATATATGGACAACCATAGACGTGTAAAACCGTTCAAAAATTAATCTCAATCATTAAATATACTCTAAAGCTAATATCCAACAAAAACACATTGCCAAAAACGGTTTAACTATCCCATAGACCACGGCGGGGCGCGAACTACCGTTCTTTCGCTCCGCAACTGACCGGCGCTGACCACTAGGCCGTGCGTCACTTCTAAGCAAATTCAAAATAAAACAACGGTTGGGAGTTACAAGCACGAACAATAAAAAATAAATAAATAAAAACTTAACACCCATGAAAACATTAAAAAAGTTTCAAAAGCAACAACATCATAGTACAAGCACAAACAAATTTAAAAAACTTGGAATCCAAAGAGTTTAAAAGTATACATGGACAACCATAGACGTGTAAAACCGTTCAAAAATTAATCTCAAACATTAAATATAATCTAAAGATAATATCCAGCAAAAATGCATTGCCAAAAAACAGTTAAAGAAACATTTAACTATGCCATAGACCTCTGCGGGTCACGAACTGCCTTTCTTTCGCTCCGCAAACGATCGGCGCTGACCACTAGGCTGTGCGTCACTTCTAAGCAAGTTCAAAATAAACAGAATTCGATTAAAAGTCCATTCAATCCATAATGCTTAAACGATAGTCAAACAACCATAAATCCGATCGGATATGAAAAGATTACAAATTAAACTAGAACAAACGGACGTCTAAATTATATATCGCTTTAAATTGTATCAAACAAATGACCATGAAAAGCCTAAAATAACAACTAGACCAAGTAATAAGACGGGCCGCTACTCTCTGGAACATCGGCCTACATAACAAATCGTGTATTCGTTCATCAGTATTTATTGAATAAATGCGTGTCTGTTTCACCCTAGCTGTACCATATTTTTACTCAAATAGTCTAATAACTGGCTTTTTAAAGGAAATAAATAGAAACTTACCGGTTATGTCCATTTCCCCAGAAGCGTTGCAAGAATTTCCAAAAAAAACTAAAGAGGTCCAGGGATCTCCTTTTAAAAAAAAAAAAAGTCTTTGTCCGTTCCTCAAACATTCACGGTATTTAAAGGATCTGTACTGAAAATGTATTGCTCCCTGGTTAACATCTGTTATATTCATTATAAGAAAAGCTATACGTTAATTGTATAGTTTTGGTAATATTTAAACATAAATGGTATGGAGAGTAATTTAAACGCAAAATTTCGTGATATATAACTCATTGTAATATGTTAATATATCGTTTTGATAGCTGGATCTGCATAAAACAAAAATTTCGTGAGAGATGTTATTTTAAGCACGACCAGCAGAGGCCGCTCAAGCACCGCTATATAACGTATTAAAAAACATCTGTTAGAACGTTATACGACTGGAGTCAGATCGTCTCGCCAAAGATAAACACCCATACATATGGCATGTCTGTGTGCATCCGTTTGAAAACTCTTTCTCAGAGTCTAAACAGAACTACTAAAACGATTTAAACACGGGGGTGTCTGAAATGATCGCCGTGACTGATTTCCGAATTTCCTAATGTTTACATAAACAGAGCCTAAAAGTCTGTGAAAATAACCAGGACAGCGTGTCTAATTAGAAAAAAATTATTTCGGCGCGGCTACCAGAACCAGACCAGAACTGATATTTAAACAAGCTTCTTAAAATAAAACCTAAAATTATGCGATCGGTTCCATCTCTAAACACGACCAAAATTGCCGGTGCAGTCAGGCGAAATATACATAGCCATCATTAAATTCATAGCATAAAGGGTTGATTAGTTGTCATTTTAGATAAATAATTAAAGTTTTGAAGCCGGGATTAGATAAGCAATCAAAACGAGCATCTAATCACGTTGCATCGACGCTAACCATCACACCATGGCTCCGCTGTAAAACTGCTGAAATGAAACTGCTGAAGCTACAAGAAACTTTTAAACAAACGTTTGATGTGAAATAATTTAAAAATATAAGGACTTCAGACGTATTAGGGAAGCATTAAAGTATAGAAATAAATCAAATGTTTGCGAAAACTTTCTCACTCACAGCGGTGGGGGCCTGCGTCTCACACTCACACACACACACACACACACACACACAGACAGACAGGCATGCTCACTCTGCAGAGAGCATAATTAAAGTTTAAACTAAACACAATTTTGTAATCAGTTAATTTGAGGCCGACTGGAATAGCACGAAGGCGTGATTCTCCATGAAGAATGTAAGACCATTTTATTTGTTAAACTAAACATTTTTTATCCCTTCTCATTATTAGTCATGTTGCCTGTTTTATTTAAATTCTTTTTATACAACCAACAGAATATATGTGTGAGCGTGGCTTGTGTCTTAAAATTGTTTATTTATTCTGCTTTTACCCTTAAAACCATTATCTTTTTCCAGATAGAGAGAGAGAACGTGAGGGTGGAGACAGATGCCTTTTTCCAACTAAACACTTTTTGTAAACCTCTCATTCATTAGAATGGTAATGCTTGCAAGCGGAGGAAATATTTTTTATATAATATTATTAGGAGTGTTATTTAATTACAATTATAAAACCAACAGAAAATATGTCTGTCTTAAAACTGACCTGTTAAAATTTAATCTGTTCATCCTTTTACATACATCTCCCATAGAGAGAGAAAGAGTCCATAACACACCAGGCCTCGGAATGCAACCAGATATCGCTGCCACGTGGTCCACAGATGGGCAAACCCCCACCGGTTGAGCATAAAATCTTCAAAACAATACTTGACAACTCATTTATGGTTTTACACTTGTACAAACAACATATCTCATCCCCGGATGACGTAGGAATTTCATGCATTCCAATCCTCACATCTGGAACGCATTAACGGGGTCAAGGGGTCAACACGACCTGGGTGGTCGCTATGTGGGTGGGCCGTGTGGGGGAGGGGAAAGCCATAAATCAAAGGGTCATCAATCATCTTGACACTATGTACTCCCTATTTACTACTTGCATGTGCTTGTGTGTATGTGCATGCTTGTAAGGATAAAGTGCATATTAGGATAAGGTTATGATGACTTTTCTTCTTTTTTTTTTTTTTTTACTTTGAAGCAACACTGATTATAATGTTTTGGTATGATAGTTTAGTTATGCTTATGATTCACAATGGTACAGTGTTGCCTGAGTGCAACAGCTGGATATGAAATGTTACTTTTTGTTACGTTCCCAGTTAGACTAGGGTTAGAGGAACCAGTAACAGAATAAAAAGGTGATGTGTGGAGGCAGCAAGGTTCAATTCCCAACTCCGGTGTTTTAACAAATGTCAACAGTCAACTCAATATCAAGAAAACGAGTCCTTTTATTTTGAAGATATGGGAAGATGTCAAGGCTTCAAGAGGGGGCAAGGCCAAAATAACAAACAAAAACCCTCTAACTACACTGTTAGACATTTCAAAGGGTTTTTACAGTAACTTACTGGCAACACTGTTGCCACTAAGTTACTGCAATTAAGATTTACAGTAGCAAACTGTATTTGATTTATCAGTATACTACTGTAATTCATTCATTTTAATATAGATTTCATTAGATTTTGTAATTTTTTATGTAGAATTCATTTTATTTTTACTCTACATAGGTACTACTGGCATTCTATTAAAACAGACACAATAATTACAAAATATCAAAATCTTTATTTAAAACACTGCATGTATAACACTTAAAAACACAGTCTTCCAGTGCATCTTCACCATTTCTCCTGTCTTAGGACGTTTTGCAGTGCATTATGTTGTGTCCTCACAAAGAATCTTTAGGCAACAGAAACATAATGGGGGGAAAAGACAAACAGCCAAAAAATACATAGCCCTCTGCAAAACCCAGGTGCTGCTCCAAAACGTGGCCACCATCTTTGCTCACCCTCCACTTTGACAGAAATGTCTTCTCTGAAAAACAAGTAGAAGAAATAACACTTTTAAAAGGCAAACCTCATAGAATACACAAATCTCTCAAAACCATAGTTGTTCTCTTACCATGAATTATCAGTCTCAGGGTGGCTGGCCTGCTCAGGTCTTGCTTGATGCTTCATTGCAGTTGCCTTTAAAACACAAATACAAAAAAAATGCAGTAAATCTTGAATTCCATTAAAAACTATAACAAACTAATTCTAGAACTAGAAAGGCAGCTAGCCATAAAACTAGTTTAACCTAGCTAACATACACTTTTATTTTCTCAGGCTACTGGCCAACATTAACTACTAACACCTGAACTAAATTTCACATTAGTTAACCTGATGTTAATATAAGATAAGCGTTGCTCGTTAAAAACAATTTTAATTCGGTAACAATTCAATAAGCTGACAAAAGTCGTTTGAAACAACAGCGCAGTTTACCATAGTAAAGTTCTGTAACCGCCATGTTGACGAGTAAATGTTACTAATGTTAGGTAAACTGGTGTGCAAAAATCTGACACAAACACACAGACAAACGTACATATATTTTTACCTTGCTTGCTGGTCTTATTCTCTCGTAAGGTGCATCGACACACAGCGTAGTTGTTCTCCGGAGCTCTCCCACTCTAGCGGGTACATGCCCGGGCAAAACCCACCACGCTGCCCCGCTGGATCCGTGTCTTCCTTGGACGCGAGTGGCGCGGCGAGGCGCAGCTCGATAAAAAAACAATATAGAACCTATTATATATATTATCTACAGTGGATGCGGACAGTAATGTGATGCCCCGGTATATTTCTGAAATACAGATGTACTCCAAGCGCTCGCACTGTTTCTGACACAAAGTACAAACGGATTTTCCAATCATTAGAAGCGAAGTAACACATCTAGTACTCAGTCCCAAGCTGTTGCGCCGTTGTAGACACGGTGTAGGGCAAATTGTGTCAATCCAAATGTAAGAAATAAGGAAAATAAAACGACCTCAGTATAATGGCGCCAAAGAGACCATTACAGTAGTATACAGCAATTTTAAAAAAATACAGTAAGTCTCTGTATGTGGGGTCTGACATCACAGAAAATTCCCATGATGCAAAGGGTATTACAGTTATTTACTGTAAAGGGAATTTGCAGTATTACACTGGGTGATATACAGTAAATAACTGTGGAAATTACAGAAATGTCTAACAGTGTACTAGGGAGAAACTAACTAAGCTAACACAAAGAAAAAGAAACAAAATACAATCAATACACTAACTCCCTAACTAGCATAAACAGGAGAAAAACAAGGTATAAAGAAAATGGCACCCACCTCTCTACTAACATATTCCCAATAAATTAACAATAACTTCATAAATAACAAAGAATATCAGAAGAAGGTACAAACAAATGATAACTTCTAAACCAAACCAAATTTCTTATCTTAAGCAGCAGTCACCACAAAAGTGTTAACACAATAACACTAAAGAAATCAATTTAACACACACACACACCCCCACACCCACCCACACACAGATGAATCTGTTTGTTCAAGTGTTTGGCTAAAAATAAATTAATGTTTTCAATAAATATATTTCTTTTTTTCTGCATGAAAATGTCAAATGTTTAAATTTGTCCGTTTTGGTACAATGTTGCCTTGAGGTACAACAATTCATAGGTGCAACAGTTAAATAACACACATCAATACACACCAAAAGAAAGATCACTCAATACATGCCAAAACCACTCTGGCTAACTACTTAGCCGTCGTCAAGATAAAACAGAAGATAACCTGCACTAATATCCCCTGCGCGCACACACACTCACAACAACAAACACATATACACAAATACAAACGCTGGAGGACCGCTACAATTAATCAGTCACATTAAACCAGGCCTCCTCAGCGACTACAACACTAAATACACCCACAGATCAATTAACCATAAATAAAGACAAATAATGGGCTGCTGGCCTTCTTACCCGCCACCGGACATGGAGTACAGCGGTCAGGAAAAAACCCACCGGAGGGCACCGAACTTTATTTAGGGAAACCCCAAGACTGTAAACTATCCCTCCCAATCGATTCACATGCGTCGCAAAGAAACGTTCAGCACACGTCCCGGCACGACAGCCTTGGCAAGAAGCTCAGCAGCCCTCACATACAACATCCCCCAAACAACAGCAGACCTCATACCTTTATAGCTTCCATTAAAAATACAGCACAGGTGTTCGTCTCTTTCTCCTAATGAGACACTGCGGGCACTACTACTGTCACCCCTCCCCTTGACTTAATTCAAGGGCTTACATTTCTATTGTTTGTCCTGTGGTTGACCCTTTGTCTATTACGATTGTGGATTACCCCTTAATAAAGCTGTGTTTGGATCTTCGACTCAAGGCCTAGAGCAGTGATTCGTTACGATTAGCAGAATCAGTTGTGTTTAATTAAGGATGAAGCTAAGCTGAACTAAATGAAATAAACTGAAGAAATCCAGCATACGTCACCAAAGAGAAGCCTGTCGTTTCACTGGATGTATGTGTGGATCAATTGTTCAACTCTGTGAAACATTTACAAAATTTCAAGGAAAGAGGTGTTTGAGTCACTGTTTTTGTCTTTCTTCACAGATTTACCCAGATCTACACTGACTGTGACACCAGACAGTCCTGTATTCACTGGAGAGACAGTCAATCTGACCTGTGTTATAGAGTCTAATCACAGTGACTGGAGATATCAGTGGTATAAAGACAGTGTAATGTTACAGACGTCTGATCGTTACACTGTAAACAGAGACACTCTCACTATCAGAGGAGCTAATGAGTCTGATCAGGGTCAGTACTGGTGTAGAGGCCAGATAAGATCAGTCTCATCACAATCAATATCTGCTGTTTATATCTCCGTGAAGGGTGAGTTGAATATCATTGTCCTCATAAACTCTCTGTATTACATATTTGATCATTTATTCAGACAAGACATTTACGCTGAATCTACAAACTCCTGAAGTTCTCAGCGTAACATATAAGACATTAAGTTACAGCAAACAAAAATAACACACTTGCTCACTCTGATGATTGTTTCAGATTATCTTTAATGTTGAATCACATTAAACCTGCAGTGATTGTTCAGAGACTCACTTTCCTCTCCACGTCTCTCCTCTTTAACATCAGTGTTACACAAATACAGGAGCTCAGATCAGATCATGTTTCTGTCTAATTCACTGATAGACCTCTGTCTTCTTTCTTCACAGATTCACCCAGATCTACACTGACTGTGACACCAGACAGTCCTGTATTCACTGGAGAGACAGTCAGTCTGACCTGTGTTATAGAGTCTAATCACAGTGACTGGAGATATGAGTGGACACCTGAGTGGAGATATGAGTGGTATAAAGACAGTGCAATGTTACAGACGTCTGATCGTTACACTGTAAACAGAGTCACTCTCACTATCAGAGGAGCTACTGAGTCTGATCAGGGTCAGTACTGGTGTAGAGGACAGAGAGATGAAAGACCATCATCATCACAATCAAGATCTGGTGTTTCTCTCTCTGTGAAGGGTGAGATGAATATCATTGTCCTTCTGTACTACAAGTATGATCACACATCCAATCAAAAGACATTCTCGTTTTCAGATGTTAATAACTTGCACTTCATTTGAGGGTTTAATTGTCTAATTCTCTTTTAACTTGTTAAGGAGTTGTTCACACAGGACCTGTTATCGTGTTCACAACAGATGCAACAATGAAACTGGTTACTGGAATCTGAAAATGTATTTTAAATTTGAACTATGAAGTGTCATCTTAAAAACACAACACTCATGGCACTATATATGTCTGTATTATAGCTTTTATAATGTTGATAATAGCTAGAGACATCACAACAGCTAAAGGTTTCAGTCTGATCTGAACATCATAATATTTCTGTGTGAACTTCCCCTATAATACACTCTTAAAAATAAAGCTTCTTATTGGCTTTGATGTTAAATGAAGAACCTTTAACATACATAATAATATATTTCCATTAAACAAAAGGATCTTTAGATTATTAAAATATTCTTCAAACTTTGCAAAATGGTTCTTTTAAGAATTGTTCACTGAATGGTTCTGGCACCCAATACGGCTCTTTTATTGCATCACTATGACAACTTAAGTCACTTATTAATGGTGACAGGAGCTTTCAAAGTTAAAAAGGCTGGTTTGTTTACATCAGCATGGGTTTGAAAATGATGTTTCATTGGTTCAGACTCATGACATCAAGTATTCGCTATAATATTCACAAAGCTGGATCGGTGCGCTTTACAACAATACCAAACTTGTTCTGAGGGGAAGCAGTTATCGAGTATTGAGCAGAAAAACTGAAAACTTTGGAAAGCACACAATAAAGACATTTTTAGATGTTTAATTGCTATGTGGAGCATTAGGATCACTAGACGAGAGCTTAATGAACTCATTTTTGTGAAAACCTTGTTCAACCAAAACTGACCTTTCACTTGTTTTGCCTGCAGCTCATAATTAGTCCGTTCACATTCAAACTCATTTTTCCAGCACAGGTCACATTTATACTGAGTAATACAGCGAAAAATACAGCTGGAAGAAAGTGCAATGTTTCTCAATGTGCATTTATCATTATTGCAGTTACACTGAAAGTTTCTATTTATTTATTTCATTTCCTAACCAAATATTATATAAATATTCACATAATCAACAAAAAAAGCTGAGAAACAGGTCTACAAGTTATTAATTTTACTATACCGCAAGTTCTCGAAATAATTGGTATGAAACCATCTAGCTGATAGGAGCAAAAAAAAAAAAAGAGGCCATCACTCTCCTCTCCATATGTCTCCACATCCACATACAGGAGCTCAGATCAGATCATGTTTCTGACTAGTTCACTGAAAGACCTCTGTCGTCTTTCTTCACAGATTCACCCAGATCTACACTGACTGTGACACCAGACAGTCCTGTATTCACTGGAGAGACAGTCAATCTGACCTGTGTTATAGAGTCTAATCACAGTGACTGGAGATATGAGTGGTTTAAAGACAGTGTAATGTTACAGACGTCTGATCGTTACACTGTAAACAGAGACACTCTCACTATCAGAGGAGCTACTGAGTCTGATCAGGGTCAGTACTGGTGTAGAGGACAGAGAGATGAAAGACCAAAATCATCACGATCAAGCTCTGCTGTTTCTCTCTCTGTGAAAGGTGAGTTGAATATCATTGTCCTCATAAACTCAGTCTACTACATGAACACACACTGCATCCAGATTTCAGCTCAACAACAAAAAATGGTTATTTTGTAGACTTCATTCAAACTGGAAGTCTGGTTAAACTTTGAAGAAAGGTCTCTGTGGTTGTGGTTGATAATTATACATTGCACATTTTAGCAAATGTAGTCAGTCTATGGAGAATCTGTATTCTGTTCACAGTTCGCTTTAGATGTCATAGGACAAGTAACTGCAGCTAAATTCAGTTCAGAATGCAGTCGTCAGTTTTGTAAATAACCAAACTTTGTGTGTAAAGCAGTGTTCAGCACTGAATTAGATTGATAGAAGCACAGTATAGTGATGGCAGTGTACACTGTTTAAAAGCTTCATCTCAACAATGAATGTCACTCCGATGATGGCACTTTTTGTCCTATCTGTGCCTGAAAACAGTAACTTCATAAGGTTAAGGTAATAATTAGAGTAAGTTAGAACAAAGAAACATCATCATATACTCAAACTTAAATTTTTACGAACCTGCATGACTTTATTCCCTGGAACCCAAATGGCATTATTTATAACTGCATGTAATTTATAACTGCATATTTTCAAGAAATATGGTATTTCTTTTCACTTATATGCCGATGATACACAGTTGTATCTTTCTTTTAAACCTGGTGATAAAAATGCATTAGCAAAGTTGTGTGCATGTATTCAGGAACTTACATTATGGCTTATGAGACACTTAATGAAGGTAAAACTGAGGTGATTTTGTTTGGACCTAGTGTTGCTCTGTCTTTTAATTCTTATAATCTTGTGTAAGGAACCTGGGTGTTTTATTTGATTCCAGTCTAAAGTTTGATAAACAGATAAACACTGTGGTTAGGTCATGCTTTTGTCATCTTCAACGTTAAAACTCTCCTTTCAATACAGACTTTCGAAAAAGTAATGCATGCCTTTGTTGCATCTAGATTAGACTTTTGCAGTTCGCTGTGTTATGGGATAAATCAGTCCTCCATGGAGCGACTGCAATTGGTTCAAAATGCAGCGGCCAGGCTATTGACTGAATCCCATTCTGACCACATTACAGTGGCTACCTGCTAAACTTAGAGTGGAATACAACATTTTAACATCGGTTTTTAAAGCACTTCATAATCTTGCACCAACCTATTGTAAGGATCCACCCGCTAGCCCAAACAACGGAATCCAGTGGCCTGGTCGAAGGTTTAGTGCGTATTCGGTCTTTAGTTTCAATTTTAATTTAACTCCGTGCTTGATCTGACTCCAATTTCTAGTGATCATTAAGTTTAGACAATATTTATAATTAAACTGATCACAGATATCGATTATACATTAACTTAGATATTTGATTATTCTGAAAATCCCATACTTTCAATTATTCGTTCATTAGGGACTAGGTATCGCATAGGAATTACACTTCGGCCGATTATTTAGTGAATCCACGACACAAACTCGTCAGTTCTGAACTTACTCAGAGGGTGCAGAGCGGTTATAATACCTTTAAGTGAGCTGCGCCTGCATACTCATAACAGAACATTAATTTCACCGCACGTGATACGAGGCACAACGATATAATTTCCATCAAACATATAAACCCATCCAACTTAAAGTGAAGCTGCAAATGGATCCACACGCTTCTGACCCATCATTACAGCGGCGACGCTGGATTACGTTCCAGCACGTCATGAGGCGTCTACGAATATTATGTCTATATTTGTTGATATAATCACTACAAAGGTTTACATTTGAAAAACTCATATTAAACACACTTTTATCACTTTTTGTAAACACCATAAACAGGAGAGAAGAGAAACCATAGACATAATATTCGTAGACGCCTCATGACGTGCTGGAACGTAATCCAGCGTCGCCGCTGTAATGATGGGTCAGAAGCGTGTGGATCCATTTGCAGCTTCACTTTAAGTTGGATGGGTTTATATGTTTGATGGAAATTATATCGTTGTGCCTCGTATCACGTGCGGTGAAATTAATGTTCTGCTGTTGATGTAGCATCAGATGGCTAAATGGAATACACACCGTTACCCTTAACGAGAGAATTTGTTCATTTTATGTTTTTCTTATTTCAGTGGTTTATGTCAAATGGATCCACACAAAAGCGTGTGGATCCATTTGCAGCTTCACTTTAATGATCTTAATCAGGGTCAAACAGGCAGAGGTAACACAACAGCAGTAGGGATATCAGAGGCAGAGTAGAGACATAAACGGTACCAGGCAGGAGTCAGGGCAGGCGGCAGAGAATCAAGAGTCGTCAACAGTCCAAGATCAAACACAGGGAAACTATAGAGTACAGGGGAAATGCTCAGAATGTCAGCCAGGGCAAAACAAGACTTCGCAATGAGTGTGTGTGTGTGTGCTGCTTAAGTAGAGCAGTGAATGGGGAACACCTGTGCAGGTGATTAGTCTCTCTACGGGGTGCATGGGAATTGTAGTGTGAGAATGTCAGTACTCAGGTGAGGGTGCCCTCCGGTGGCCATCGGAGAGAGCCACAGAGGTCTGATTCATGACAGCCGCCATATTGGTTGGGTCTCCTCACTCTACGCTAGCACCGGAGTCAATGGAGAGCGAGCAGCTATGCCCGTATTTTGTGCAGTTTATGGTTGCAATAACCGGCGCAGTATTGATACCAGATCGCGTGGGATTACCTTTCACAAGTAAGATTGAACAATAATTTTGGTTATTTTACCATTTATAATATTATGTCATCGTAACTAACGTTATTTACGTGTAACGTTATTACAGCAGGAACTGGTACTCTCTCTCATTGTCTCTTGCTGTTTTTTTTTTTTTTTAAAACAGTCATTTTTCAAGGGTTTTAGCTCCCCAGCCCCAGTTGCAAGCCTGACAGGGTGGTGTAAGATGCTGGAATGACCTGGAATTATAACGCTTACTTTTCCAGGCCTTTAAAAAAAAATGTAGTGAGCTGGTACAGTATATATGGGAGCTTGTATGTATATGTGTTACAGAAGGGTCGTGTGTGTGTGTGTGTATGTGTGTGAGTGAGAGAGAGAGAGAGAGAGAGAGAGAGAGAGAAAAAAAAAATTGAAATGAACAATCAAACTTATGGTAACACTTTATTTCTATAGTCCACTTTAGACATTCTACTAACAGTAAGTAACTTTGCAACTTCATGTCAACTAGCAGTCAGTAGAGTATTAGTAGACTGTCTGCTTAATATCTTCTAACACTTTATTTTGATGGGTCCACAACATACAACATACTGACTGAGAAACTTCGCAAGTACATGTCAACTTATTCTACTAACCCTAAACCTACCCTACTGAGAATTAGTTGACATGTAGTTACAGAGTTACTTATAGTTAGTAGAATGTCTAAAGTGGACTATTGAAATAAAGTGTAACCAAACTTGTTTCTTTATTAAAATATAAAATTCATTCATTTATACACTTATCAATATGCCATAGCCTACCATATGTCTTTGTTAAAGAGCATAATACAAAGTCTTTTAGCATGAAAGCACGTATTTTTCAATGTGTGAAAGCGTCCTGTATCATAACTAAATCTCTGCCGTTTGTAACAAACCAAACCGTGTGAAAATCCGAAAAATTCGGGGAATTATGATTATTGTAGTTGGGGATACATCTTCCTCAGTAGAAATAAATGCGGGTGGGGGACGCATTGGGGACCCATCCAAGATGGCGGCCGTGCTAATACGTCAGCTCCAATAGGCAGCGTCAATCTATGAGGCGTCTAGTATATAATGGGTGTTTCTCAAACGGAAGGCTGCATCCTACAAAGGTTGCATATCTCGGCTGCCACGTCATCAAACGTCGCTGAAGGCCATCTCAATCGAGATCTTCGGAAGACAGCCTTCGTTTCGCGTCCTTCTTTCAGCTGAATTTGAAGGATGCATGGGATGTATCCTCCGCGACCTTCAATCACCCACAATCCTTTGTACCCATTTCAGTTCATGAAAATAAACTGACGAAAAACGAGTCAGTACTGAGCTCGTCTGAATTTATTATGAAATCTAAGACAAAAATAATGTTTTCGGACATGAAAGGATAGATGTTATCTTTTGTTTTGGTGTAAATGACTTACTAAACGCTAAACTGCCAATAATTTATGCCACAGGGAGATCATAGATGGCGGTTTTTCATTGTATTGCATTAATAGAAAGCCAAATAATATAAAGATTTGTAATACAAAGTTTTTTTTCCAAAACTAAGTTTTATTCATGTTTTTGTGCCGTGACGGTAAGGGCGGGAACATATGTGACGTAGCCACGCGCACTTACTAGAGCGTCTCATTCTAGCGTTTATATGCCGATGAGGAGTCTAGCCTACAAGACTCTGAAGGACTGAACTAGGAAGGACAGCCTCGGTAGGATCCAGCCTTCCGTTTGAGAAACACCCTACATCTGAGTAGGGATGGCTGACACGAAACTGACGTTTCGACACAGTGTCGAGATCCCGAAGCACAGATGTTTCAAACACTGCTCCGAAGCGTGATACGAAACACCCATGTCACGTGACTAAGGCGATCGAAGCATCAGGGCGTGTCACAAGTGTTTCGAGACATGGCATACCTGCCGAATCTGCGTTTGATTGACAGGGTCGGTAACAAATCGCACATCTGTCTCAACCTAACTCCCACAAAGTAGAAAAGTGGAGTTCATAGCAGCATGAAAATAAGCATTTTTCTGAGAAAACATAACAGTTACTGTATTCAGTTAACACTGAATCTGCAAGCGCCTACAGAATGTAAAGTTTGAGATTTTACATGTAAAGATTAAAATAAAACTTCATTGTATTCATATTTCATATCTGGTATTTATCTGTTTTTATTTACAGATTTACCCAGATCTACACTGATTGTGACACCAGACAGGAGAGACACTGGAGAGACACTCAATCTGACCTGTGTTATAGAGTCTAATCACAGTGACTGGAGATATGTGTGGAATAAAGACAGTGTAATGTTACAGACGTCTGATGGTTACACTGTAAACAGAGACACTCTCACTATCAGAGGAGCTACTGAGTCTGATCAGGGTCAGTACTGGTGTAGAGGACAGAGAGATGAAAGACCAAACTCATCGCAGGACAGTAACCGAATAAACCTGTCTGTTAATGGTGAGTAAATACTGTGATAAATACTCGCCTGTTTAAAATAAACATCTGCAACGTTGCTCAATAGATAGTTTTCACGTGACGTTACACCCTGATAGGAACGCCCACCTGGAGGCAAAATGAAGCTTCGCTCCACTTATTTTTACGCAGATTGCATTAAGTAGTAATGTAGTAAACCGCATATATTAAAAGGCGAAATTCAGTAAACGCCTTATTGATGATGATGTATATTTTGTACAGGCAAGCAGATGAAGCCAGAATATAAACACAATGTGGAAAATTTCACATTAAATGGTTTCCTATTGAAAACCATCCCCCAAAGGAAGACACTGAACCATTAAGAGGACTGCGTTCATATTCTGTCCTCATCTGCTTGCCCGTGTAAACTGTGCATCATTAATATGGTGATTACTGAATTTGATATTTTAATATTGCAGTTAAATATATTAAGGCACTTTAAGTGTTTTTACAATGTTTTGTTGCACTGTTTAATGATTGAAATATTGCTGCGGTTGCTTAATATGGATTGCAAATGGTCAAAACTCGTATTTTGTTCACATACCTTTGTTTTATTCTTTTGAGAGGTGATTAAATATTTGCGGCTGGGAGACAGATGAAAAATTTACAGGCTTGTGCTGCAGTTCTGGATGTTTTGCCCTCCAAGTCTTCGAGCCGGTCACGTGACTGAAAGCTATGAATAAGTGCTTGTTTCTCTGTTTTTCTGTCACGTTCAGGTCAGATTTCTGTCTTCAACATCCTCAGTTTTCTTCTGGCAGCTTGTCCGTATCTGCTGTCGACAGTCGTGCTGCTGTTCAAATGCTGCAGAGCGAGAGGTACAACTTCTGTCTGATCCGTCTCTCCTCTGAGTGTCTTTTCTCAAACCATTCACATTCACTGACAGACAGACCTTTACTCTCTGTCTTTTTATATGTTATAAATCAATATTTACAGCAGATGGAGGTCAGTCATAAGCAGCAACTGCAGTGGAAGCAAAACAGAAAATGTCAAATCGAATTTTGAAAGTAAATGTTATGTGTGTGTCTCACAGTTACATCTACTGAAGACCACAGGCAGTTTGCTGTAACAGAGGAACAAACTTCATCCTGATTTCATCCATTCTTCAAACCGCTCGTAGAGTCACAGGATGCTGGAGTCTGAGGCTGAAGGCTGGGAAACTCACAAGATAACAGACACACGATCACACTCTCACACATACGGATGATTTAGTGTCTCTAATTCACCTGTGCTGTATTAGACTCTGAGAGAAACCTAACCAACACACGGAGAACAGCAAACTCCACACAGAAAGGCCTCCGGACTCATCATCTACTCCAAAAAGAGTTGTTTAATGTGTCAGTCAAATTCACTATAAGCTATTAAAAGTTGCTCTTTAAAGATATTCAGGGAATAAACAAAACTGTAAAATAAAAATAAATACATTTTACAGCAGTTTATAAGTTCTTCTACGGGCCTACTAATGAGAAATGTTCAAACTGATGGCATTTTAGCCCAGAGATGTTTTTATTCAGTTTTAACCCGGGGGCTGTTTCATAAAACTATAGTTTACCAAATAAGTCAGGCTTATTTCAGTTATTCTGACTTATTGTCACTTGATTTGGTTTCTGAAAGCAAGTTTACCAGCTCAAGCTCAGTCACTGTGGCAACTTATGCTGAGAAACTAACCTGGGGTGCGTTTCCCAAAAGCATTGTTTGCTAACTATGGTCATTAGTTCCACTGAACTCTATTGGTAACGACGGAACTTGCGTCCATAGTTGTTTTTGGGAAACGCAGCCCTGGTCAGGAGCAGACTAACTGTCCGGCTGAGCTGAGCTCCTCTAACATGGACCGATAGGAACACATCGATATTACCACTGACTCTCTCACATACTATTAGTTGACTTTATTATTAGTCCAAAAATAAAAGTATACAGAAAATACACCTTAAATAATCAAATAAATAATACATAATAAATGTATTGTTGCCAAAATGTAATGACCTATTATTTTATTATTATTATTATTATTTTTTTTTTTTAAGATATATGAAAACATTTTAACATAGTTGCTACATTAGTTACATTCAACTGATCAGCATCTGCATGCAGCCTTTCTCTCGGGTTTTATGACAGCTGAACCTTTTATGGTTATTAAAACATTACAATCTAAAATCGCCTTTTAAAGCATTAAAAACAGTAAATCAAAAGTTAAAATCACTGAATTAAAAATGAAAATAAATAATAGAAATCAGACTACATTTTAACTGATAAGAGCAACACATTTAACTGATTTGAGTTAGTATGGCTGTATTAGCCAGCTTACATTTGATTTACAGTTACTGCTATCATAGAAATACACTTATATGTAGGATTAAAATTCTACATGTGTCACATTTAATGTCCAACAACAAATATTTTAGCAGAATGTATATTTTATTCAGAATTCTTGCGCTATTATTCTATTCTGCTCCGTCTGTGTAGCACTCGTTCACTCGCGGCCTCGTCCACTCCTGACAGCAAAATGGATATATTTGCATGACTTTCTAACATTTACAGATGGAAAATATACCTGTGACGTATCAGTTATGCAATGGAGAAAACACAATGTCTCAAATGCATTAAACAGCACAAATATTCACTGTTTGCTGTGATGGATCGATATGATGATCAACATTAAGGGCTGCTGAAGAATAAGCGTGCACATCAGATTATCCTGACTCACTGAACCTGGATCGAATAAATGAGATTGTGTGAATTTAATATGTCGTTTATGAAACCGCTTTAGTCCCGATTGATTTTAGGTTATTTCAAGTCAGGTTTTGGACTTTAATCCCTGCTTTTCTCAGCGTCTTTTACGAAACAGCCCCCTGGTTGTCAATAAAAGCTTGAGACCAGGGGGCTGTAAAATAATACATCTTTAAGTACTAATAATTTACCATAATTGAGAAAATGGAATAAAATCAGCAAATACAAATCAAAAAGTGACAGACTGGTTGTCCGCTTCCTATTTTCATAGCACTCTATACAGATATAAGCTCCATAACAAACAATAACAAATGTAACTGATAATCCTTCATGGATCCAGTAAAACTTACAGTTATAGTGGTAAAATATTAAGCACTGATACAGTGCACAGTAAATTTATATATTTATAATAGCAACAATTATATGTGTATATATATATATATATATATATATATATATATATATATATATATATACAGGGGCGGACTTAGCGATTTGGGGGCCCCAAGCAAATTCCAGGTATGGGGCCCCCATACAATAACTATGTGTCCTTTTATGCTTAACCCCTATTTTGCTCGCTCTAGTTTTTAGTTTATTTATCCCTTCACAACCAGTAATTAGTCAACTTGCTGCTGTTCTAAAGCCAAATTAGGCTACCTTATTTTTTTTTTTCGGATCACAAAAGGAAGACATTATCAAAAAATAAATCAATAAAATAAAAGAAAAATGCGTGCACTTGTCCATTTAATAAATTTTACAAATTTTCAATCTTTTTACAAACATAAAACTATCCCATGCAACTCATTCCATATTCCAAGTGTTTATAACCCTTATTTTGCTTGCTCGCTCTAGTTTATAGTTTATTTGTACCGTCACAACCAGTAATTTGTCAACCTGATGCTGTTCTAAAGCCAAATTTGGCTACCTTATTTTTTGAGATTACAAATGAAGACATTATCCAAAAAACAAAAACAAAAAAAACAAAGCTTGCACTTGTCCATTTAATAAATTGTAAACTTTTCCAATCTTTTTACAAACATAAAATTGTCCCAAGCAACTCATTATATATTCCAAGTGTTCTGAAGGCATACTGTAGGGTTTGCCGAGAAACAAATCGAAAATGAAACCTATTATTAAGAGAAAATCTCCAGTCATTGCATTCATTCATTTATACGAGTACGCGGCAGTTCGCGCCGGTGCGCCTAGGAGAAGCACACAAGAGAGTCATTTTGAAACATCAAGATAAATAAAATTGTGACTTGAAACACAATACTTTCTTTACTGAGGTGAATATCTCTGTTCTGAGACAGTCAGACAGCCTAGAATGCGCGCAAAGAGCGCTTCCTCATAATCACTAAAAGCTGTCACTCACTTCAGTTCATTGCGATCTCACGACGTTCCGTTAATAAGCTCTACACTGCACAATGAATCTCTTATTTACATCGTATCTACACTTTGTTATAATGAGATTATTCCCGAACTTGCAGAACTCAGCACTTGACAAAAACTCGGCATTTTGATCGGTAAGTGGATTCTAACTTAAACACTTATGGTCACTGCTTTCAAGAAATCAGCGCACATGTCTGTGAACGGCTACATTGCTCAACGCTGCAGATATGTTTCTGCAATATTAGATGGGGCCCCCTGATTCCCCGGGGCCCTAAGCGGCCGCTTACCTCGCTTATTGGTTAAGTCCGCCCCTGTATATATATATATATATATATATATATATATATATATATATATATATATATATATATATTGTTAAGGAAAATGAGCAATTGTCTTTTTATTTCTTTAATACCATTTTATTGTAACTACAAGTTATTATATGTATTTGTTTATTAAGAAAGACACCACATGTTATTGTATTCATTTTATTGAAAGTGGTTTATTAAGAAAGAGACCACACATGTTATTGTAAACATTTTATTTAAAGTGGTTTATAAAGAAAGACACAACACATGGTATTGTATTAAGCATTTATTGAGAAAGTGTTATATAGCATATATCAATAGGAAGATAGCCAGGAAAGAAATATGTATTAGCCAGAGCTTTAAGGAAAGGAATGTTACCGTTGAATGATGTGTTGCGAACGCAGCGAAGGAGACATCTTAGAAGAAGGTCCCGGAGAAGAAAAATTAGAAAATGTCACGCTCTCTGTATTGCGCGCACAGCGGAGTTCCGCCCCGGTTCGCACACACACACACACGTAAGCGCACACACAAGTAAGCACACTCCCACTCCTATTTGTAAATATTAAGCAAAACGTCTATTTAAATATGACTTCTGCGTGTCTCTGTGTTAATGTATGGCGCAAGACGCGCGGGTTTGTTTACTCATACAGAAGCCCGCGTGACGCTTGCGGTGATATTAACGTCTGTCGTCTCACTAAATGAGGACATAAATACATGAACAACATCTCCAGAACTGCTCTGAGAGTCACTTCACGAGCACTCGAGCGTTTCATTTGAGAAAAACTATCCTCACGGCAACCCGTCAAAAAAAAAAGTTCGGTTTCACTTGAAGACATTGGGCAGAACATAATAGGCTACTACTATTAAAACTATTAAAACCTTATCTTTAAGGAATAATCATACAATGTCTTCAATGTTATTATCAATATTAAATTCTTGATGACTGCTAGTTGTTTACTACTAGTAGTGAATTTATTCTGATCTACTTGGCAGAATTCAAATGAGCCATTTTAATCTAGATTAATCTAGATTAATTCCAAGATTAATCTAGATTAATCTAGATTAAAAAAATTAATCTATGCCCACCACTAATATATATATATATATATATAATACCATAAAAAAAGAATAACAATAGATGAATAATAACAAGTAGAATATGTAATATCAAAGGTGGAATAATACAAAAGAGATAATAATGAAGAATAAATTAATATTAAATTATAGTGATAACTACAGTTCTATAATAGTATTTGTGTAATAATTATTAAACAAAGTAAGGCACAGCAAAAGACAAGCAAAAATGTATGGTTGTCAATTCCAAATTGTGTTTAATTAATGTGTTCCTTGAGTAAAATATAAAATATATGAGCTGAGATTGATTCAGAGGATTATATATACAATCATGGCCAAAAATATTGGCACCCTTAATAAATATGATCAAAGAAGGCTGTGAAAATTAATCTGCATTGTTAATCTTTTATTTTAAAAATCAAAAAATCTAACCTTTCATTGGATAATAAGAATTTAAAATGGGGGGAAATATTATTATGAATTTTTTTTTTTCTCTCTAATACACATTGGCCACAATTAACGGCACCCTTTTATTCAATACTTTTTGAAACCTCCATTCGCCAGTTTAACAGCTCTAAATGTTCTCCTATAATGCCTGATGAGGTTACAGACACCTGACAAGAGATCAGAGACCAGAATCACTCCAGACCCTTTAGATTCATGAAATATCATTATGAAATAAATGTTTTTCTCAAATACACGTTGGACACAATTATTGCCACCCCTAGAAATTCTTATGAGTAAAATATCTCTGAAGTATATGGTCAAAAGGGTTGGAAACCACAGGAATAGGCTGTAACGGAGCAGCTTACTTGTGTTTTTAAGATGGATGAAGTTTTTTTTTTCTTTCTATTGTATTCTATCTGTTTGTTTTCTTATTTATTTATTTATTATACAATTAACAAAAGCAAAAAAGGCCTCTAACACTAGCTTGCTCTATTCTTTTTCTATTCTATCTGTTTTATTTTCATTTATTATATAATTAAAAAAAAAAACCTTGCTATATGTACTGTGTTAAGCTAACTGAGACGTGTTATAGCACTTGTGTATCATTGCTCTTTTGCTGGTTTTGATTGCTTCTATTCTAAATGTAAATTTAAATGTAAACTTTTTCTTTGCATTTTCACAATTGTTAATCTACTGCCATTTTAAAAATAGGTTAAAGTAATTCCAGATTAGAAACAAGTCAGCCTTTTGCTTTGACTGTAGAACTTTTTTTTTTTTTTTTTTTGAGGGCGTGGGTTGATTATGCAGTTATTGTTATGAACAAAATAAAGCACCATATGTTGGACAGTTGACCATTAGAGTAATGTCTGTTTCCTGAGCTGGAGGACATGTTTGAGTCTTTAGCATCTTTTACCAGATATGAGTCATGAACATCAGACACTGATGAGGAAACCATGAATGAACACTTCTATGAGATCACCTCGTGGAGTCAGTCAGAGTCCAGCACATTATGATGAGAATCCTGCAGTTGATTCCTGAAGCGCACCTGACTTATATCTTCATGACAAGTAGAGATCAGTGTCATATTTCTACAAAAACAACTAGAAGCAATAGAATTATTTTAAGCAGACTTTCAGACTTTAAACAGAAATTCAAATTCTTAAATTAAGATGCATGATAAACAAACCAAAGCATAGCAGAAGAATATCATCAGCTCTGATGTGTTGTAAAGTGATGATACACTCATTCACCGCAGGACAATTACACAAGCTACAGAAATTAATTATATTATTAAAGTATATACAAGCATGTAAAAGTTCAGAGGAGTTCAAACTTGTACACAAGAAAAAAATAGAAATAGAATTGAAAACAAGTACCGTATTGTCCCGAATATAAGACGACCCTGATTATAAGACGACCCCCCTTTTTCCAGATGTACCTTTTGGAAAAAGGCTTTTTGAAAACCAAATCTTGTTTTTTCTCTCTATCTCTCTGTAAAACATTTTTTCTTAAGTTATTTTCAAATTGCATATTTTTCCTATTTTAATTTTTGTTTTGAAAGTATGGTAAATACTGGTAAAATGTACCAACAATGACATTGAAAAATATACACTTTTTGATATACCATTGAAATAATAGGTAGCCAATCTGAATTAGGCTATATAACATTTAGGCTATCCATCTCATAGTAGTCTACCAAAATTTTATTAACAGTAGAAGTGAAATCTTATTGTAGTCTTCAAATCTGGGTACTGTCTTATGTTTTAAAATCACTTACAGAGGAAGTTTGTTCCCATCAGGCTAACATGACAGTCACGACTCGTGCTGCTGCAAGCTTTTCTTTTTCTTTTGTTTTCATTCACGATCTTTACAGCACACATTACATTACATATTCAGACACTGATGAGGAAACCATGAATGAACACTTCTATGAGATTACCTTGCGGAGTCAGTCAGAGTCCAGCACATTATGATGAGAATCCTGCAGTTGATTCCTTTTCACGGCACACTCGTTTTATGCGTGTTTGGCGCCACCTATTGTTGTGGGTGTATTACTGACATGTCAAAGTCTAGACCCCGAGTATAAGACGACCGCGTTTTTTCATATGTATTTCCAAGAAAAAAACATCGTCTTATATTTGGATCAATACGGTACTTTTTAAATGAATGGACAGAAGAGAAAAGAGACGATTCCTGGATTATGTTTGTTTTTGAAGGAAATGCATCCTCCGATCTACCTAAATGTGTTTATGTTCACGAGAATCATTCGTGATCAAGCTTCACCTCCAGAAGAAGTGAGTATAAGGTTATTTTACGAATCTTTCCTAATAATGTGCTAGTCAGCAAGTTCTGCGGCTAATGTAAACAGTCTCTCAGAGAACCACTGGTCACCCCACAGAAGAGAGGGGCGGGGTCAGCGGAGCTCATTAGCATTTAAAGGACATGCACTAAAACGGTCTGCTGTGAACAGAGCTGTTTTTGACAGAGTAAAAAGGGTGTTTTTTACACTACCATTGAGAAATGTTAACCAAAGTATGTTATAGACTTTTTCTATAACATATCTATATACATACATACATCTATAGAAAATAGCCATCCGATGACCCCTTTAAGCAAATTTGTGAGCACTTGTTTAATACAGTTCTAAAACTACTCAATTTATTACTACATTATATAATTGCTATGCAGCAGAGGTGTCAAGTAACGAAGTACAAATACTTCGTTACCTTACTTAAGTAGAAATTTTGGGTATCTATACTTTACTGGAGTAATTATTTTTCAGACGACTTTTTACTTCTACTCCTTACATTTTCACGCAATTATCTGTACTTTCTACTCCTTAGATTTTAAAAATAGCCTCGTTACTCATATTTCATTTCGGCTTGTTTTCATTCCAGCTTGTCATTGTTCAAAAAAAAAAAAAAAAAAAAACCTATCCAGATCAATCGCGCCATCCGGATAGAGTGAATTTGATTGTGGTTGGATGAGAAGTATAAACATATACCATTCCGACACCCTATCGGTTTGTACGCGATCCATCCCACCTGCACATGACACAAATCACGTCACACTCCAGCAAGGACATAGCCAGTGTTGGGGTCGTTACTCAAAAAAGATTGTTTCTTAAAAGTTATTATTTCTCCACTACTGGCTCATTAATCAAACGAGTGCTTTCTCTTCATCCTCCGCAAATTAAGCTACAGTAAGTAGTTCGGTAGAGAGACGTTTGAATAAATTAGCGTTTGTGATTGACAATGTTGTGCTAAGTAGGCTATACTAACTTTGTAACTCGTTACCCCCAACACTGGGCATAGCAGACCTATGTAGCCAAGTACGAAGATGTCCGTGGCAGAGACTCAAGAAGAGAACTGAGCGAAATGTAACTGATGTAGATTACTCTGTTGTCGTACATACAGGATTGAGTCCAAAGTGTGTCTTACATCTTCTAGTTAAATGTGACATTGTTGCCATTAGCTATAGAATTGAGCATAGTACACACCAGGAAGGTATCAGGATTGAGTTTATTAATCACTTGGATTAATCATTAATTTTGACAGCACTAATGTTTATTGTATATAGTCAGGGGTGCACATAAGTGGTCCGCATGCACAACCAAAATTAAAAATGCGCTGCGTAAATAAGTTCTGACAGCGCATTTGTGTACCGACATGGTTGACAGCTGTTAATGCACAATTACCATTTCAGATCGACAAACTGTACTGTATAAGATTTCTATTCAAACTGAAAGCATAATCTAGGCTACCGCTGCCCTTTTCAAAGCAAAACGGTCTGTGACATTTCATTCACTAGGTACGTTTACATGTACACTTTTTTTGTCATTCCGATTAAAATCATTCCGATTGAAAGATTCGAAGAACTGTTTACATGGGACGTTATCTAATCCGATATGGTGTTTACATGTGCCTGTGCTTTCGATTTTAGGATATGCTAATAGCCTGACAACAAAAACAAGTCACCAGAGGAAAAAACGCCCATATTTACGTTAATATTTTTAATATCTGTTTGCACTTGCTTAGAATAAACGGTTAATATTTGAATCCCTTGCATTCATTCGAGCGCTCAGTCATATGACCAGAACGCGATCATAGAAATCATATTTCCCTCTGTAATGCAGCTCTGAGATTAATTGTACTCTGATACTACAAAGTTGTCCTGTTAAATGGATCAAATACACGATTTCTTACCCAAGAGTTGATGAACAATGAATCAAAGGAGCATTGATTTATCACAAACGTGTTTTCGTACAACATTCATGGCGTGAGCACGTATAAATTCAAGCAGATCGGAAATTATGAATCTGTCATCTATACAAATACAAATGACAAAGGCAAATTTTGGTCAAGCTGTTTATTTTCATTGAGCTACTTTCACTATCATCACTGTGTTGTTTCTAAGCTGAAAAGCAGAAAATTGCGCTTCATTTCAGATCTGTTTTTCACTCCGGACATGAGAGCAGTCCGTCACACAGCAAGCGTTCTCCTTTCTAATGTGTTTTTAACTGTATAATTGAAATTTTAACTTTATACCTCCACTATTACCCAGTCTCTACTGTTAGCTGGGAAGGAATACGTGAAAAATCATGAAGATTGGGCACTTCTGGAAAAGTTTTTGATTTTTGGCAGGGTGTTAGGTATGGGCCTAAGGTTTTCAAAAATCCATGGATACAAGTTGTGGTGGCCCCCCTAGTGGTAGTTATCCATAAAATCCAAATTGGCCCCTGACAAAAAGAGAAAAGGTTATATCTCAACTTCCTTTAGTCTAATTGTTGTATAATTACACTTTTTCTACTTAATATGTTACAAGGACCATATGTGAGGTAAGTGTACAGTGATTTTACATATTTTAGTGATAGGAAACTAGCTTTTACTTTTACTAACTCTCGTCTCAGAAATAATTTGAAATTCTTTGTAAGGATTATCTAGAGGTGTATAAACCCATTTTCACCCACATTTCAAACATGGGTGACTTGATTCTGCTCAACAGCCTTCACCAGAGCTTCATGTTTGCTGATTAAAGCAAGGTAGGCCTACAGTTTAAAGTGATATTGATTACTGAGGTAGCTAGTCATACAAATGTAGCCCTGGAATGTATATGTAGCCAATTTAATTGTTAAATTAATTTAATTTAAAAGTCTCTAAATATTAGATGACATTTAAATTCTGATGTGGTAACCCTTTTACATTTCAAGTTTCCCCTCTTCATATGTCAAGCCTAAAGATCTCTCATCATGAGTGATGAAAATCCGTTAATTACAAGAAGAGAAACAGATTGGACATTGTGTTGCTTGTGTCAACAAAAATCTAACAAAGATTTGCGATGTCCATATAAAACCGACCGTCATCTTAAAGCATATCAAACCCTTGAACATGATTTGACAGCATTTGCTGAAGCTAATATCCCATTGCCTCTCGGAGTGACGGTGGAAAGTTTAAATGATGGATCAGGGATAGCCCGCACCTTGGAAAAAAATCAGGCTAAGTATCATCATGGATGTCGAGGACACTTCCGGTCTCATATTTTGCAGCGAGCTAACAATAAGAGACCAAAGGAGGAGTCAAACAGTGAAGTGACTGAGTCGAACAGTGAAGTGACTACTTTCAGTCCCAAAAAAACCAGGTCAAGTTTTAATGCTAGCCTAGACCGTAAAAAACTGCAGTGTGTTTACTGTGAAAAATATGAAGATGATACCACTGAGCCCATTTACAGGGCTAGGAGTGAGAACTGTTCAAAGAATCTCAACAAATGGGCCCTGGAATAAAAAACTGGGCAGTTTATGCCAGGCTAAACACTGCAGTTGATGCAGGAGCTGGAGATGTTAGTTATCATGCATCCTGCTACACAAAACTAAACAATGATGCTCGTGCAGAAGAAAGAAAGAAATCAGAAGCAATGAAAATGCCAATGCAGTATGATCCATTAGTTATTGCTCAGCTTGTAGCATATGTACAGCATAATGAATCTACCTTTAAGCTAGCTGACTTGAGGAAACTTTACGATCGTCGTCTAGAGCAACTGGGCTCAGACTGGAGTGGAACATATGTGCACCAGAAACGATTCAAAGAGCACCTCCTAGAGAAGCTTGGGCCTGAGTGGTCTGCTTTATCAGAGGGTCGTGATGTCTACATATCCCACAAGAAGATAGTTGGTGCAGCTGTGGCTCAGACCTCTTGCCTTCAAGTGACCGAAGATGAGGCAAAGACAATAGTTGAAGTGGGTCTCATGCTGCGCAAATACATCCTTCTGCAACAGATGCCTTTCAATGGATCTTTTACATCAACCTGTCTAAGTGAGCCAGTTGCAAAACCTCTTCAGACCCTTCTAGATGTTTTGATTCAAGGCTCAAGCTCTGTTGAGCAGAATGAAGAGAATCAGGCCACCATCAGTGCCAGGGTCAGAGTCGCCTGCACCATAAGTCAGTTGATATGCAGCAATGCTGCAAAGCAAAGTAGTCGAGCCCTCACCCTCTATCAGAGGAAGGAGAGAGAGACACCCTTTCCGCTCTATGTGGGACTGAAACTGCATGGAAATGATCGCAATAAAGGCATCATCAAGAAGTTCCATGCACTTGGCATATCAGTATCTTATGAACGAGTCATGGATGTCAGGGGGGCCCTTGCCCGTGCCATGTCAAGGCAGTTTGCAGTTGATGGAGTTGTTGTTCCATCAAACATGAAGCGGGGAGTTTTCACTACTGGTGGAGTTGATAATATTGATGAGTCTGGTCGATTTGAGCTCCATGGTACTGCTATATCCCTAACCAACCATCTCACTCATGACAGCATGGGGGTGGACCCTCCTCCTCTAACCCTTGAAGGTTCTGAAGGCACCTTTATCAAGCTTCCAAATGACTTTGCCATTGTGCCGTACATCGCTGAATATGCTGGGAAATCAAGCTTTCATCAATTTCAGATGGAGCAGCCAGACCAGCTTTCACTGGGAACACTCGAGCAGGAGTGCCTGACGAAGCATGGCTAGACCATCTCCAAACGGTCCTGATAGAAAAGATGGAATACTTCAAGACACACCAGTGACCTACTCTGGATTCTTCTCTCATGGCCAACGCAAAGAAGATGTCAGGCCAAGGGCCACAGTTGGTGTTTTCCCTGTTTTTTATGAGAAGGCCTCATCTATGGCCATGCAGAAACACTCAATGCTTGTGGTCATGAAGGCAACCGAGTTCGTGAATCCTGGTCAGGTTCCAGTCATAGTGGCTGACTGCCCTCTGTATACGCTACAGAAAAAATGCCAGTGGAAGTTCCATGACGAGGTTGGTGAATCAAAAATTGTGTGCTTCACGGGCTTCCTTCATATTGAGATGATGTCCCAAGAGTGTGGAGGTAAGCTTTTAGCTGGCTCTGGATGGGACCGGATGTTTGCCCTTGCAAAGATCTTCAATACTGGTGTTGCAGCATCTCTACTAAGCGGCAAGCATGTCAAACGTACACGGTATGCCTACCAGCTTACCCTTGCCTGGCTCCATGTTCTAAAAATACAGGCATATAAGGATTACTGCCAAGAGGGCTATGGGCCTCATGAAAGCATGGAGATGTGGGAGTGTCGACTCAGGAATAATGCTCCAACAACCTCTTACTGGCTAACAGTTCGAGACTACCTAATGATAAACTGCCGCCTCATCCGTGGTCAGCGAGTGGGGAATTGGCCACTGACCCTGAATGCCCTCGAAGATTTGTGCCCGTGGTTATTTGCCTTTGGGCATACAAATTATGCCCGCTGGATGCCAGTATTCCTGAAGGACATGGCAAACCTGCCAGATACCCATCCAGCAGTCCACGAGGCGTTCATGGAGGGGAAGTTTGTGGTCCAACGTGGAGATAAAAAATTCTCCCTTATGGCGCTTGATCAGAGCCAGGAACACAGTATTAAGTTTCTGAAGGAGGACAGTGGTTCAAAGGGTTGGTATGCCCAGCAGGAGGAGAAGGAGATAAACGAGCTCTCAAAACCGGAAGTGCTACGGGCCATTGATGAGTTTGAGGTTGCCTGTTTCTCTGCCTCAAGCGAGAAGGAAAGTCTGGAACATCCAGAGTCTTCAGCTGCTGAACAGAAGAAGTTCCTCAATCATCTGAAAGAACTATGCGAACTTGCAAAGGAAGATAAAATAGTCAATCCCTTCAAAGAAATGGGTACAGAGCTCATCACCCTAGACACTGGTGAGGTCATTGACCATGAGATCTCCAATTCCCTCAGGGAAGCTCCTAACATCGGTAAAGCCATGTTCACAGGGTTTGTAAGGGACAGAATAGAAAAAGCCACCAAGCCCCTATCTGATGTCATTCCAAGGGCCAATTTGTTCACATTCACGAACAGGCCACCCGTGGATCTGAAGAAGGGTGCCAGCAAGTTGGGGTCTGCCAAGGCAAATACAGCTCTTGTCACCAAACTCTTCATGTCCCTGAGCCCGTCCTGATCTGGACATCGATGACTTCTTCAAGCATGAGAATCAGCGTGAGCCTCCATCTTTGTCCGATCAAGGCAAGCTGCGATCAGGAACCAAGTCAAATATTCTTAGGTGCTTACCAGGAATGCCAGGTCTGTATATATCATATTTTCTGTTTGTCTTAGATAGGGTTAAGAAAGGTTCGGCACCTTTAAGCTCTGCTTCTGCCGTAACCCTTTTCAATCGGCTAGTCTTCATTTAAAATATTCTGTTCATTTGTATGATCTGCTGCTGCTGGTTGAAATAAACTCATTCATTAATTCATTCAGGTCCTGGCCCCTCTTCATCAGCCAAAGAAGCTTCTGTGGTCGTGCTTGATATGGCAGCATTAATACACATCATCAAAACCCAGCGTGCCAGAGTGTTTGGAGAGTACACTCAGATGGACTTGATTCCATACTTACACAGCCTGATGACTGACAAGACGACAAGAGTGGATGCAGTCTGGGACAAGTATATAGAGGCAAGTCTCAAAACCCAGACTCGTGTTAAGCGTGGTGGGACAGCAGGGTACAGAACACGAGTCTCCGCTAAGATACCTCTGCCAAAGGGAGCTCAATGGCAGAAGTTCCTCAAGGACAGTCAAAATAAAGATGAGCTGTTTCAGTACATCAGTGACGAACTTCTGAAGACTACAGCTGGCTCAAAGTACCTCCTCCTCACAACAAAGGCTAATTTGGTCCTGAGCAACAAACCTACTGACCTAGAAGCATTGTCACCATGTCAGCAAGAGGAAGCAGACACACGAATAATGCTACATTTACATCATGCTGCCGAACAGGGTCACACCAAGGCTTACCTAAGGACAGTAGATAGTGATGTGGTTGTGCTGGCCATCAATCTATTGCAGGAGTTAGGCCTCTCAGAGCTGTGGATTGGATTTGGATCAGGGAAAGCATATAAAGATATTCCAATACACCACATCTCAGAAATGTTGGGATCTCAAAAATGCCAAGCACTGCCCCTCTTCCACGCGTTCACAGGATGTGACGTTGTATCAGCAATGTATGGAATTGGCAAAAAAACCGCATGGAATGCGTGGACAGCTTACCCAGAAGTCACCGACACCCTCATTATGATCACCCAAGACCCAACCAGCCTCACACTGGAATCTGTGCACATGCGAGTTCTCGAACGCTGGACTGTACTCATGTATAGTAAGAACTGCGGTGTCAAGTCAGTCAATGAAACCCGGAAGCTTCTTTTCACTCATGGAATCAAGTCCCTGGATTCAATCCCCGACCCAGCATGCCTTACTCCAGCATGGGAAGCGTGCCCTGCACACTGCAGCGTTTGTCTGGAAGCAGTCCTCTCCAAAATCCAGAGATTCCAGACCCCAGTGAGTGGGGTTGGGAATGGAATGACAGAACCAAAGTCTGGGTGCCATATTGGACAGATC